>NW_027437871.1:0-89737 GCF_965140245.1 Athene noctua
CGCTGCCCGGAACGCTACGCAGGGCAAAAGCGATTCTCGTCCTCCGTGCTTGCTTTTTCTCAGAAAGAGCCGTGGTGTGCGTTTTCGCCGGAAAACGCGTTTTCGGCCGAAAACGTGTACGTTTCCACTTCCCCGCCACAGGGAAGCTGCTAGCCGGGAATTCTCTGCCTGGTTCTACCCGCTGCCCGGAACGCTACGCAGGGCAAAAGCGATTCTCGTCCTCCGTGCTTGCTTTTCTCAGAAAGAGCCGTGGTGTGCGTTTTCGCCGGAAAACGCGTTTTCGGCCGAAAACGTGTACGTTTGCACTTCCCGGCCACAGGGAAGCTGCTAGCCGGGAATTCTCTGCCTGGTTCTACCCGCTGCCCGGAACGCTATGCAGGGCAAAAGCGATTCTCGTCCTCCGTGCTTGCTTTTTCTCAGAAAGAGCCGTGGTGTGCGTTTTCGCCGAAAACCGCGTTTTCGGCCGAAAACGTGTACGTTTGCACTTCCAGGCCACAGGGAAGCTGCTAGCCGGGAATTCTCTGCCTGGTTCTACCCGCTGCCCGGAACGCTACGCAGGGCAAAAGCGATTCTCGTCCTCCGTGCTTGCTTTTTCTCAGAAAGAGCCGTGGTGTGCGTTTTCGCCGGAAAACGCGTTTTCGGCCGAAAACGTGTACGTTTGCACTTCCCCGCCACAGGGAAGCTGCTAGCCGGGAATTCTCTGCCTGGTTCTACCCGCTGCCCGGAACGCTACGCAGGGCAAAAGCGATTCTCGTCCTCCGTGCTTGCTTTTTCTCAGAAAGAGCCGTGGTGTGCGGTTTTCGCCGGAAAATGCGTTTTCGGCCGAAAACGTGTTCGTTTGCACTTCCCCGCCACAGGGAAGCTGCTAGCCGGGAATTCTCTGCCTGGTTCTACCCGCTGCCCGGAACGCTAGGCAGGGCAAAAGCGATTCTCGTCCTCCGTGCTTGCTTTTTCTCAGAAAGAGCCGTGGTGTGCGTTTTCGCCGGAAAACGCGTTATCGGCCGAAAACGTGTACGTTTGCACTTCCCCGCCACAGGAAGCTGCTAGCCGGGAATTCTCTGCCTGGTTCTACCCGCTGCCCGGAACGCTACGCAGGGCAAAAGCGATTCTCGTCCTCCGTGCTTGCTTTTTCTCAGAAAGAGCCGTGGTGTGCGTTTTCGCCGGAAAACGCGTTTTCGGCCGAAAACGTGTACGTTTGCACTTCCCCGCCACAGGGAAGCTGCTAGCCGGGAATTCTCTGCCTGGTTCTACCCGCTGCCCGGAACGCTACGCAGGGCAAAAGCGGTTCTCGTCCTCCGTGCTTGCTTTTTCTCAGAAAGAGCCGTGGTGTGCGTTTTCGCCGGAAAACGCGTTTTCGGCCGAAAACGTGTACGTTTGCACTTCCCCGCCACAGGGAAGCTGCTAGCCGGGAATTCTCTGCCTGGTTCTACCCGCTGCCCGGAACGCTACGCAGGGCAAAAGCGATTCTCGTCCTCCGTGCTTGCTTTTTCTCAGAAAGAGCCGTGGTGTGCGTTTTCGCCGGAAAATGCGTTTTCGGCCGAAAACGTGTACGTTTGCACTTCCCAGCCACAGGGAAGCTGCTAGCCGGGAATTCTCTGCCTGGTTCTACCCGCTGCCCGGAACGCTACGCAGGGCAAAAGCGGTTCTCGTCCTCCGTGCTTGCTTTTTCTCAGAAAGAGCCGTGGTGTGCGTTTTCGCCGGAAAATGCGTTTTCGGCCGAAAACGTGTACGTTTGCACTTCCCCGCCACAGGGAAGCTGCTAGCCGGGAATTCTCTGCCTGGTTCTACCCGCTGCCCGGAACGCTACGCAGGGCAAAAGCGATTCTCGTCCTCCGTGCTTGCTTTTTCTCAGAAAGAGCCGTGGTGTGCGTTTTCGCCGAAAACGCGTTTTTGGCAGAAAACGTGTACGTTTGCACTTCCCAGCCACAGGGAAGCTGCTAGCCGGGAATTCTCTGCCTGGTTCTACCCGCTGCCCGGAACGCTACGCAGGGCAAAAGCGATTCTCGTCCTCCGTGCTTGCTTTTTCTCAGAAAGAGCCGTTGTGTGCTTTTTCGCCGAAAACGCGTTTTTGGCTGAAAACATGTACGTTTGCACTTCCCAGCCACAGGAAAGCTGCTAGCCGGGAATTCCCTGCCTGGTTCTACCCGCTGCCCGGAACGCTACGCAGGGCAAAAGCGATTCTCGTCCTCCGTGCTTGCTTTTTCTCAGAAAGAGCCGTGGTGTGCGTTTTCCCCGGAAAACGCGTTTTCGGCCGAAAACGTGTACGTTTGCACTTCCCCGCCACAGGGAAGCTGCTAGCCGGGAATTCTCTGCCTGGTTCTACCCGCTGCCCGGAACGCTACGCAGGGCAAAAGCGATTCTCGTCCTCCGTGCTTGCTTTTTCTCAGAAAGAGCCGTGGTGTGCGTTTTCCCCGGAAAACGCGTTTTCGGCCGAAAACGTGTACGTTTGCACTTCCCCGCCACAGGGAAGCTGCTAGCCGGGAATTCTCTGCCTGGTTCTACCCGCTGCCCGGAACGCTACGCAGGGCAAAAGCGATTCTCGTCCTCCGTGCTTGCTTTTTCTCAGAAAGAGCCGTTGTGTGCTTTTTCGCCGAAAACGCGTTTTTGGTCGAAAACGTGTACGTTTGCACTTCCCAGCCACAGGGAAGCTGCTAGCCGGGAATTCTCTGCCTGGTTCTACCCGCTGCCCGGAACGCTAGGCAGGGCAAAAGCGATTCTCGTCCTCCGTGCTTGCTTTTTCTCAGAAAGAGCCGTGGTGTGCGTTTTCGCCGGAAAACGCGTTTTCGGCCGAAAACGTGTACGTTTGCACTTCCCCGCCACAGGGAAGCTGCTAGCCGGGAATTCTCTGCCTGGTTCTACCCGCTGCCCGGAACGCTACGCAGGGCAAAAGCGGTTCTCGTCCTCCGTTCTTGCTTTTTCTCAGAAAGAGCCGTGGTGTGCGTTTTCGCCGGAAAACGCGTTTTCGGCCGAAAACGTGTACGTTTCCACTTCCCCGCCACAGGGAAGCTGCTAGCCGGGAATTCTCTGCCTGGTTCTACCCGCTGCCCGGAACGCTACGCAGGGCAAAAGCGATTCTCGTCCTCCGTGCTTGCTTTTTCTCAGAAAGAGCCGTGGTGTGCGTTTTCGCCGGAAAACGCGTTTTCGGCCGAAAACGTGTACGTTTGCACTTCCCCGCCACAGGGAAGCTGCTAGCCGGGAATTCTCTGCCTGGTTCTACCCGCTGCCCGGAACGCTACGCAGGGCAAAAGCGATTCTCGTCCTCCGTGCTTGCTTTTTCTCAGAAAGAGCCGTGGTGTGCGTTTTCCCCGGAAAACGCGTTTTCGGCCGAAAACGTGTACGTTTGCACTTCCCCGCCACAGGGAAGCTGCTAGCCGGGAATTCTCTGCCTGGTTCTACCCGCTGCCCGGAACGCTACGCAGGGCAAAAGCGATTCTCGTCCTCCGTGCTTGCTTTTTCTCAGAAAGAGCCGTGGTGTGCGTTTTCGCCGAAAACGCGTTTTCGGCCGAAAACGTGTACGTTTGCACTTCCCGGCCACAGGGAAGCTGCTAGCCGGGAATTCTCTGCCTGGTTCTACCCGCTGCCCGGAACGCTACGCAGGGCAAAAGCGATTCTCGTCCTCCGTGCTTGCTTTTTCTCAGAAAGAGCCGTTGTGTGCTTTTTCGCCGAAAACGCGTTTTTGGCCGAAAACGTGTACGTTTGCACTTCCCCGCCACAGGGAAGCTGCTAGCCGGGAATTCTCTGCCTGGTTCTACCCGCTGCCCGGAACGCTAGGCAGGGCAAAAG
Organism: Athene noctua; assembly: GCF_965140245.1. Classification (NCBI taxonomy): domain Eukaryota; kingdom Metazoa; phylum Chordata; class Aves; order Strigiformes; family Strigidae; genus Athene; species Athene noctua. The sequence continues at coordinate 3,784 of NW_027437871.1, forward strand.
CGATTCTCGTCCTCCGTGCTTGCTTTTTCTCAGAAAGAGCCGTGGTGTGCGTTTTCGCCGGAAAACGCGTTTTCGGCCGAAAACGTGTACGTTTGCACTTCCCCGCCACAGGGAAGCTGCTAGCCGGGAATTCTCTGCCTGGTTCTACCCGCTGCCCGGAACGCTAGGCAGGGCAAAAGCGATTCTCGTCCTCCGTGCTTGCTTTTTCTCAGAAAGAGCCGTGGTGTGCGTTTTCGCCGGAAAACGCGTTTTCGGCCGAAAACGTGTACGTTTGCACTTCCCCGCCACAGGGAATCTGCTAGCCGGGAATTCTCTGCCTGGTTCTACCCGCTGCCCGGAACGCTACGCAGGGCAAAAGCGGTTCTCGTCCTCCGTTCTTGCTTTTTCTCAGAAAGAGCCGTGGTGTGCGTTTTCGCCGGAAAACGCGTTTTCGGCCGAAAACGTGTACGTTTGCACTTCCCCGCCACAGGGAAGCTGCTAGCCGGGAATTCTCTGCCTGGTTCTACCCGCTGCCCGGAACGCTACGCAGGGCAAAAGCGGTTCTCGTCCTCCGTTCTTGCTTTTTCTCAGAAAGAGCCGTGGTGTGCGTTTTCGCCGGAAAACGCGTTTTCGGCCGAAAACGTGTACGTTTCCACTTCCCCGCCACAGGGAAGCTGCTAGCCGGGAATTCTCTGCCTGGTTCTACCCGCTGCCCGGAACGCTACGCAGGGCAAAAGCGATTCTCGTCCTCCGTGCTTGCTTTTTCTCAGAAAGAGCCGTGGTGTGCGTTTTCGCCGGAAAACGCGTTTTCGGCCGAAAACGTGTACGTTTGCACTTCCCCGCCACAGGGAAGCTGCTAGCCGGGAATTCTCTGCCTGGTTCTACCCGCTGCCCGGAACGCTACGCAGGGCAAAAGCGATTCTCGTCCTCCGTGCTTGCTTTTTCTCAGAAAGAGCCGTGGTGTGCTTTTTCGCCGGAAAACGCGTTTTCGGCCGAAAACGTGTACGTTTGCACTTCCCGGCCACAGGGAAGCTGCTAGCCGGGAATTCTCTGCCTGGTTCTACCCGCTGCCCGGAACGCTATGCAGGGCAAAAGCGATTCTCGTCCTCCGTGCTTGCTTTTTCTCAGAAAGAGCCGTGGTGTGCGTTTTCGCCGAAAACGCGTTTTCGGCCGAAAACGTGTACGTTTGCACTTCCCCGCCACAGGGAAGCTGCTAGCCGGGAATTCTCTGCCTGGTTCTACCCGCTGCCCGGAACGCTACGCAGGGCAAAAGCGATTCTCGTCCTCCGTGCTTGCTTTTTCTCAGAAAGAGCCGTGGTGTGCGTTTTCCCCGCAAAACGCGTTTTCGGCCGAAAACGTGTACGTTTGCACTTCCCGGCCACAGGGAAGCTGCTAGCCGGGAATTCTCTGCCTGGTTCTACCCGCTGACCGGAACGCTACGCAGGGCAAAAGCGATTCTCGTCCTCCGTGCTTGCTTTTTCTCAGAAAGAGCCGTGGTGTGCGTTTTCGCCGAAAACGCGTTTTCGGCCGAAAACGTGTACGTTTGCACTTCCCGGCCACAGGGAAGCTGCTAGCCGGGAATTCTCTGCCTGGTTCTACCCGCTGCCCGGAACGCTACGCAGGGCAAAAGCGATTCTCGTCCTCCGTGCTTGCTTTTTCTCAGAAAGAGCCGTTGTGTGCTTTTTCGCCGAAAACGCGTTTTTGGCCGAAAACGTGTACGTTTGCACTTCCCAGCCACAGGGAAGCTGCTAGCCGGGAATTCTCTGCCTGGTTCTACCCGCTGCCCGGAACGCTAGGCAGGGCAAAAGCGATTCTCGTCCTCCGTGCTTGCTTTTTCTCAGAAAGAGCCGTGGTGTGCGTTTTCGCCGGAAAACGCGTTTTCGGCCGAAAACGTGTACGTTTGCACTTCCCCGCCACAGGGAAGCTGCTAGCCGGGAATTCTCTGCCTGGTTCTACCCGCTGCCCGGAACGCTAGGCAGGGCAAAAGCGATTCTCGTCCTCCGTGCTTGCTTTTTCTCAGAAAGAGCCGTGGTGTGCGTTTTCGCCGGAAAACGCGTTTTCGGCCGAAAACGTGTACGTTTGCACTTCCCCGCCACAGGGAAGCTGCTAGCCGGGAATTCTCTGCCTGGTTCTACCCGCTGCCCGGAACGCTACGCAGGGCAAAAGCGGTTCTCGTCCTCCGTTCTTGCTTTTTCTCAGAAAGAGCCGTGGTGTGCGTTTTCACCGGAAAACGCGTTTTCGGCCGAAAACGTGTACGTTTCCACTTCCCCGCCACAGGGAAGCTGCTAGCCGGGAATTCTCTGCCTGGTTCTACCCGCTGCCCGGAACGCTACGCAGGGCAAAAGCGATTCTCGTCCTCCGTGCTTGCTTTTTCTCAGAAAGAGCCGTGGTGTGCGTTTTCGCCGGAAAACGCGTTTTCGGCCGAAAACGTGTACGTTTGCACTTCCCCGCCACAGGGAAGCTGCTAGCCGGGAATTCTCTGCCTGGTTCTACCCGCTGCCCGGAACGCTACGCAGGGCAAAAGCGATTCTCGTCCTCCGTGCTTGCTTTTTCTCAGAAAGAGCCGTGGTGTGCGTTTTCGCCGGAAAACGCGTTTTCGGCCGAAAACGTGTACGTTTGCACTTCCCGGCCACAGGGAAGCTGCTAGCCGGGAATTCTCTGCCTGGTTCTACCCGCTGCCCGGAACGCTATGCAGAGCAAAAGCGATTCTCGTCCTCCGTGCTTGCTTTTTCTCAGAAAGAGCCGTTGTGTGCTTTTTCGCCGAAAACGCGTTTTTGGCCGAAAACGTGTACGTTTGCACTTCCCAGCCACAGGGAAGCTGCTAGCCGGGAATTCTCTGCCTGGTTCTACCCGCTGCCCGGAACGCTACGCAGGGCAAAAGCGATTCTTGTCCTCCGTGCTTGCTTTTTCTCAGAAAGAGCCGTGGTGTGCGTTTTCGCCGGAAAACGCGTTTTCGGCCGAAAACGTGTACGTTTGCACTTCCCCGCCACAGGGAAGCTGCTAGCCGGGAATTCTCTGCCTGGTTCTACCCGCTGCCCGGAACGCTACGCAGGGCAAAAGCGATTCTCGTCCTCCGTGCTTGCTTTTTCTCATAAAGAGCCGTGGTGTGCTTTTTCGCCGGAAAACGCGTTTTCGGCCGAAAACGTGTACGTTTGCACTTCCCCGCCACAGGGAAGCTGCTAGCCGGGAATTCTCTGCCTGGTTCTACCCGCTGCCCGGAACGCTACGCAGGGCAAAAGCGATTCTCGTCCTCCGTGCTTGCTTTTTCTCAGAAAGAGCCGTGGTGTGCGTTTTCGCCGGAAAACGCGTTATCGGCCGAAAACGTGTACGTTTGCACTTCCCCGCCACAGGGAAGCTGCTAGCCGGGAATTCTCTGCCTGGTTCTACCCGCTGCCCGGAACGCTAGGCAGGGCAAAAGCGATTCTCGTCCTCCGTGCTTGCTTTTTCTCAGAAAGAGCCGTGGTGTGCGTTTTCGCCGGAAAACGCGTTTTCGGCCGAAAACGTGTACGTTTGCACTTCCCCGCCACAGGGAAGCTGCTAGCCGGGAATTCTCTGCCTGGTTCTACCCGCTGCCCGGAACGCTACGCAGGGCAAAAGCGGTTCTCGTCCTCCGTTCTTGCTTTTTCTCAGAAAGAGCCGTGGTGTGCGTTTTCGCCGGAAAACGCGTTTTCGGCCGAAAACGTGTACGTTTTCACTTCCCCGCCACAGGGAAGCTGCTAGCCGGGAATTCTCTGCCTGGTTCTACCCGCTGCCCGAAACGCTACGCAGGGCAAAAGCGATTCTCGTCCTCCGTGCTTGCTTTTTCTCAGAAAGAGCCGTGGTGTGCGTTTTCGCCGGAAAACGCGTTTTCGGCCGAAAACGTGTACGTTTCCACTTCCCCGCCACAGGGAAGCTGCTAGCCGGGAATTCTCTGCCTGGTTCTACCCGCTGCCCGAAACGCTACGCAGGGCAAAAGCGATTCTCGTCCTCCGTGCTTGCTTTTTCTCAGAAAGAGCCGTGGTGTGCGTTTTCGCCGGAAAATGCGTTTTCGACCGAAAACGTGTACGTTTGCACTTCCCCGCCACAGGGAAGCTGCTAGCCGGGAATTCTCTGCCTGGTTCTACCCGCTGCCCGGAACGCTACGCAGGGCAAAAGCGATTCTCGTCCTCCGTGCTTGCTTTTTCTCAGAAAGAGCCGTGGTGTGCGTTTTCGCCGGAAAACGCGTTTTCGGCCGAAAACGTGTACGTTTGCACTTCCCGGCCACAGGGAAGCTGCTAGCCGGGAATTCTCTGCCTGGTTCTACCCGCTGCCCGGAACGCTAGGCAGGGCAAAAGCGATTCTCGTCCTCCGTGCTTGCTTTTTCTCAGAAAGAGCCGTGGTGTGCGTTTTCGCCGGAAAACGCGTTTTCGGCCGAAAACGTGTACGTTTGCACTTCCCCGCCACAGGGAAGCTGCTAGCCGGGAATTCTCTGCCTGGTTCTACCCGCTGCCCGGAACGCTAGGCAGGGCAAAAGCGATTCTCGTCCTCCGTGCTTGCTTTTTCTCAGAAAGAGCCGTGGTGTGCGTTTTCCCCGGAAAACGCGTTTTCGGCCGAAAACGTGTACGTTTGCACTTCCCCGCCACAGGGAAGCTGCTAGCCGTGAATTCACTGCCTGGTTCTACCCGCTGCCCGGAACGCTACGCAGGGCAAAAGCGATTCTCGTCCTCCGTGCTTGCTTTTTCTCAGAAAGAGCCGTGGTGTGCGTTTTCGCCGAAAACACGTTTTTGGCAGAAAACGTGTACGTTTGCACTTCCCAGCCACAGGGAAGCTGCTAGCCGGGAATTCTCTGCCTGGTTCTACCCGCTGCCCGGAACGCTACGCAGGGCAAAAGCGATTCTCGTCCTCCGTGCTTGCTTTTTCTCAGAAAGAGCCGTTGTGTGCTTATTCGCCGAAAACGCGTTTTTGGCCGAAAACGTGTACGTTTGCACTTCCCAGCCACAGGAAAGCTGCTAGCCGGGAATTCTCTGCCTGGTTCTACCCGCTGCCCGGAACGCTAGGCAGGGCAAAAGCGATTCTCGTCCTCCGTGCTTGCTTTTTCTCAGAAAGAGCCGTGGTGTGCGTTTTCGCCGGAAAACGCGTTTTTGGCCGAAAACGTGTACGTTTGCACTTCCCCGCCACAGGGAAGCTGCTAGCCGGGAATTCTCTGCCTGCTTCTACCCGCTGCCCGGAACGCTACGCAGGGCAAAAGCGATTCTCGTCCTCCGTGCTTGCTTTTTCTCAGAAAGAGCCGTGGTGTGCGTTTTCGCCGGAAAACGCGTTTTCGGCCGAAAACGTGTACGTTTGCACTTCCCCGCCACAGGGAAGCTGCTAGCCGGGAATTCTCTGCCTGGTTCTACCCGCTGCCCGGAACGCTAGGCAGGGCAAAAGCGATTCTCGTCCTCCGTGCTTGCTTTTTCTCAGAAAGAGCCGTGGTGTGCGTTTTCGCCGAAAACGCGTTTTTGGCAGAAAACGTGTACGTTTGCACTTCCCAGCCACAGGGAAGCTGCTAGCCGGGAATTCTCTGCCTGGTTCTACCCGCTGCCCGGAACGCTACGCAGGGCAAAAGCGATTCTCGTCCTCCGTGCTTGCTTTTTCTCAGAAAGAGCCGTTGTGTGCTTTTTCGCCGAAAACGCGTTTTTGGCCGAAAACATGTACGTTTGCACTTCCCAGCCACAGGAAAGCTGCTAGCCGGGAATTCTCTGCCTGGTTCTACCCGCTGCCCGGAACGCTACGCAGGGCAAAAGCGATTCTCGTCCTCCGTGCTTGCTTTTTCTCAGAAAGAGCCGTGGTGTGCGTTTTCCCCGGAAAACGCGTTTTCGGCCGAAAACGTGTACGTTTGCACTTCCCCGCCACAGGGAAGCTGCTAGCCGGGAATTCTCTGCCTGGTTCTACCCGCTGCCCGGAACGCTACGCAGGGCAAAAGCGATTCTCGTCCTCTGTGCTTGCTTTTTCTCAGAAAGAGCCGTGGTGTGCTTTTTAGCCCGAAAACGCGTTTTCGGCCGAAAACGTGTACGTTTGCACTTCCCCGCCACAGGGAAGCTGCTAGCCGGGAATTCTCTGCCTGGTTCTACCCGCTGCCCGGAACGCTACGCAGGGCAAAAGCGATTCTCGTCCTCCGTGCTTGCTTTTTCTCAGAAAGAGCCGTGGTGTGCGTTTTCGCCGGAAAACGCGTTTTCGGCCGAAAACGTGTACGTTTGCACTTCCCCGCCACAGGGAAGCTGCTAGCCGGGAATTCTCTGCCAGGTTCTACCCGCTGCCCGGAACGCTACGCAGGGCAAAAGCGATTCTCGTCCTCCGTGCTTGCTTTTTCTCAGAAAGAGCCGTGGTGTGCGTTTTCGCCGGAAAACGCGTTTTCGGCCGAAAACGTGTACGTTTGCACTTCCCCGCCACAGGGAAGCTGCTAGCCGGGAATTCTCTGCCTGGTTCTACCCGCTGCCCGGAACGCTACGCAGGGCAAAAGCGATTCTCGTCCTCCGTGCTTGCTTTTTCTCAGAAAGAGCCGTGGTGTGCGTTTTCGCCGGAAAACGCGTTTTCGGCCGAAAACGTGTACGTTTGCACTTCCCGGCCACAGGGAAGCTGCTAGCCGGGAATTCTCTGCCTGGTTCTACCCGCTGCCCGGAACGCTACGCAGGGCAAAAGCGATTCTCGTCCTCCGTGATTGCTTTTTCTCAGAAAGAGCCGTGGTGTGCGTTTTCGCCGAAAACGAGTTTTCGGCCGAAAACGTGTACGTTTGCACTTCCCGGCCACAGGGAAGCTGCTAGCCGGGAATTCTCTGCCTGGTTCTACCCGCTGCCCGGAACGCTACGCAGGGCAAAAGCGATTCTCGTCCTCCGTGCTTGCTTTTTCTCAGAAAGAGCCGTTGTGTGCTTTTTCGCCGAAAACGCGTTTTTGGCCGAAAACGTGTACGTTTGCACTTCCCCGCCACAGGGAAGCTGCTAGCCGGGAATTCTCTGCCTGGTTCTACCCGCTGCCCGGAACGCTACGCAGGGCAAAAGCGATTCTTGTCCTCCGTGCTTGCTTTTTCTCAGAAAGAGCCGTGGTGTGCGTTTTCGCCGGAAAACGCGTTTTCGGCCGAAAACGTGTACGTTTGCACTTCCCCGCCACAGGGAAGCTGCTAGCCGGGAATTCTCTGCCTGGTTCTACCCGCTGCCCGGAACGCTACGCAGGGCAAAAGCGATTCTCGTCCTCCGTGCTTGCTTTTTCTCATAAAGAGCCGTGGTGTGCTTTTTCGCCGGAAAACGCGTTTTCGGCCGAAAACGTGTACGTTTGCACTTCCCCGCCACAGGGAAGCTGCTAGCCGGGAATTCTCTGCCTGGTTCTACCCGCTGCCCGGAACGCTACGCAGGGCAAAAGCGATTCTCGTCCTCCGTGCTTGCTTTTTCTCAGAAAGAGCCGTGGTGTGCGTTTTCGCCGAAAACGCGTTTTTGGCAGAAAACGTGTACGTTTGCAATTCCCAGCCACAGGGAAGCTGCTAGCCGGGAATTCTCTGCCTGGTTCTACCCGCTGCCCGGAACGCTACGCAGGGCAAAAGCGATTCTCGTCCTCCGTGCTTGCTTTTTCTCAGAAAGAGCCGTTGTGTGCTTTTTCGCCGAAAACGCGTTTTTGGCCGAAAACATGTACGTTTGCACTTCCCAGCCACAGGAAAGCTGCTAGCCGGGAATTCTCTGCCTGGTTCTACCCGCTGCCCGGAACGCTAGGCAGGGCAAAAGCGATTCTCGTCCTCCGTGCTTGCTTTTTCTCAGAAAGAGCCGTGGTGTGCGTTTTCCCCGGAAAACGCGTTTTCGGCCGAAAACGTGTACGTTTGCACTTCCCCGCCACAGGGAAGCTGCTAGCCGGGAATTCTCTGCCAGGTTCTACCCGCTGCCCGGAACGCTACGCAGGGCAAAAGCGATTCTCGTCCTCCGTGCTTGCTTTTTCTCAGAAAGAGCCGTGGTGTGCGTTTTCGCCGGAAAACGCGTTTTCGGCCGAAAACGTGTACGTTTGCACTTCCCCGCCACAGGGAAGCTGCTAGCCGGGAATTCTCTGCCTGGTTCTACCCGCTGCCCGGAACGCTACGCAGGGCAAAAGCGATTCTCGTCCTCCGTGCTTGCTTTTTCTCAGAAAGAGCCGTGGTGCGCGTTTTCGCCGAAAACGAGTTTTCGGCCGAAAACGTGTACGTTTGCACTTCCCGGCCACAGGGAAGCTGCTAGCCGGGAATTCTCTGCCTGGTTCTACCCGCTGCCCGGAACGCTACGCAGGGCAAAAGCGATTCTCGTCCTCCGTGCTTGCTTTTTCTCAGAAAGAGCCGTTGTGTGCTTTTTCGCCGAAAACGAGTTTTTGGCCGAAAACGTGTACGTTTGCACTTCCCAGCCACAGGGAAGCTGCTAGCCGGGAATTCTCTGCCTGGTTCTACCCGCTGCCCGGAACGCTACGCAGGGCAAAAGCGATTCTTGTCCTCCGTGCTTGCTTTTTCTCAGAAAGAGCCGTGGTGTGCGTTTTCGCCGGAAAACGCGTTTTCGGCCGAAAACGTGTACGTTTGCACTTCCCCGCCACAGGGAAGCTGCTAGCCGGGAATTCTCTGCCTGGTTCTACCCGCTGCCCGGAACGCTACGCAGGGCAAAAGCGATTCTCGTCCTCCGTGCTTGCTTTTTCTCATAAAGAGCCGTGGTGTGCTTTTTCGCCGGAAAACGCGTTTTCGGCCGAAAACGTGTACGTTTGCACTTCCCCGCCACAGGGAAGCTGCTAGCCGGGAATTCTCTGCCTGGTTCTACCCGCTGCCCGGAACGCTAGGCAGGGCAAAAGCGATTCTCGTCCTCCGTGCTTGCTTTTTCTCAGAAAGAGCCGTGGTGTGCGTTTTCGCCGGAAAACGCGTTTTCGGCCGAAAACGTGTACGTTTGCACTTCCCCGCCACAGGGAAGCTGCTAGCCGGGAATTCTCTGCCTGGTTCTACCCGCTGCCCGGAACGCTACGCAGGGCAAAAGCGATTCTCGTCCTCCGTGCTTGCTTTTTCTCAGAAAGAGCCGTGGTGTGCGTTTTCCCCGGAAAACGCGTTTTCGGCCGAAAACGTGTACGTTTGCACTTCCCCGCCACAGGGAAGCTGCTAGCCGGGAATTCTCTGCCTGGTTCTACCCGCTGCCCGGAACGCTACGCAGGGCAAAAGCGATTCTCGTCCTCCGTGCTTGCTTTTTCTCAGAAAGAGCCGTGGTGTGCGTTTTCGCCGGAAAATGCGTTTTCGGCCGAAAACGTGTACGTTTGCACTTCCCCGCCACAGGGAAGCTGCTAGCCGGGAATTCTCTGCCTGGTTCTACCCGCTGCCCGGAACGCTACGCAGGGCAAAAGCGATTCTCGTCCTCCGTGCTTGCTTTTTCTCAGAAAGAGCCGTGGTGTGCGTTTTCACCGAAAAAGCGTTTTTTGGCCGAAAACGTGTACGTTTGCACTTCCCAGCCACAGGGAAGCTGCTAGCCGGGAATTCTCTGCCTGGTTCTACCCGCTGCCCGGAACGCTAGGCAGGGCAAAAGCGATTCTCGTCCTCCGTGCTTGCTTTTTCTCAGAAAGAGCCGTGGTGTGCGTTTTCCCCGGAAAACGCGTTTTCGGCCGAAAACGTGTACGTTTGCACTTCCCCGCCACAGGGAAGCTGCTAGCCGGGAATTCTCTGCCTGGTTCTACCCGCTGCCCGGAACGCTACGCAGGGCAAAAGCGGTTCTCGTCCTCCGTGCTTGCTTATTCTCAGAAAGAGCCGTGGTGTGCGTTTTCGCCGGAAAACGCGTTTTCGGCCGAAAACGTGTACGTTTGCACTTCCCAGCCACAGGAAAGCTGCTAGCCGGGAATTCTCTGCCTGGTTCTACCCGCTGCCCGGAACGCTACGCAGGGCAAAAGCGATTCTCGTCCTCCGTGCTTGCTTTTTCTCAGAAAGAGCCGTGGTGTGCGTTTTCGCCGGAAAACGCGTTTTCGGCCGAAAACGTGTACGTTTGCACTTCCCCGCCACAGGGAAGCTGCTAGCCGGGAATTCTCTGCCTGGTTCTACCCGCTGCCCGGAACGCTACGCAGGGCAAAAGCGATTCTCGTCCTCCGTGCTTGCTTTTTCTCAGAAAGAGCCGTGGTGTGCGTTTTCGCCGGAAAACGCGTTTTCGGCCGAAAACGTGTACGTTTGCACTTCCCGGCCACAGGGAAGCTGCTAGCCGGGAATTCTCTGCCTGGTTCTACCCGCTGCCCGGAACGCTACGCAGGGCAAAAGCGATTCTCGTCCTCCGTGATTGCTTTTTCTCAGAAAGAGCCGTGGTGTGCGTTTTCGCCGAAAACGAGTTTTCGGCCGAAAACGTGTACGTTTGCACTTCCCGGCCACAGGGAAGCTGCTAGCCGGGAATTCTCTGCCTGGTTCTACCCGCTGCCCGGAACGCTACGCAGGGCAAAAGCGATTCTCGTCCTCCGTGCTTGCTTTTTCTCAGAAAGAGCCGTTGTGTGCTTTTTCGCCGAAAACGCGTTTTTGGCCGAAAACGTGTACGTTTGCACTTCCCCGCCACAGGGAAGCGGCTAGCCGGGAATTCTCTGCCTGGTTCTACCCGCTGCCCGGAACGCTACGCAGGGCAAAAGCGATTCTCGTCCTCCGTGCTTGCTTTTTCTCATAAAGAGCCGTGGTGTGCTTTTTCGCCGGAAAACGCGTTTTCGGCCGAAAACGTGTACGTTTGCACTTCCCCGCCACAGGGAAGCTGCTAGCCGGGAATTCTCTGCCTGGTTCTACCCGCTGCCCGGAACGCTACGCAGGGCAAAAGCGATTCTCGTCCTCCGTGCTTGCTTTTTCTCAGAAAGAGCCGTGGTGTGCGTTTTCCCCGGAAAACGCGTTTTCGGCCGAAAACGTGTACGTTTGCACTTCCCCGCCACAGGGAAGCTGCTAGCCGGGAATTCTCTGCCAGGTTCTACCCGCTGCCCGGAACGCTACGCAGGGCAAAAGCGATTCTCGTCCTCCGTGCTTGCTTTTTCTCAGAAAGAGCCGTGGTGTGCGTTTTCGCCGGAAAACGCGTTTTCGGCCGAAAACGTGTACGTTTGCACTTCCCGGCCACAGGGAAGCTGCTAGCCGGGAATTCTCTGCCTGGTTCTACCCGCTGCCCGGAACGCTACGCAGGGCAAAAGCGATTCTCGTCCTCCGTGCTTGCTTTTTCTCAGAAAGAGCCGTGGTGTGCGTTTTCGCCGAAAACGAGTTTTCGGCCGAAAACGTGTACGTTTGCACTTCCCGGCCACAGGGAAGCTGCTAGCCGGGAATTCTCTGCCTGGTTCTACCCGCTGCCCGGAACGCTACGCAGGGCAAAAGCGATTCTCGTCCTCCGTGCTTGCTTTTTCTCAGAAAGAGCCGTTGTGTGCTTTTTCGCCGAAAACGCGTTTTTGGCCGAAAACGTGTACGTTTGCACTTCCCCGCCACAGGGAAGCTGCTAGCCGGGAATTCTCTGCCTGGTTCTACCCGCTGCCCGGAACGCTAGGCAGGGCAAAAGCGATTCTCGTCCTCCGTGCTTGCTTTTTCTCAGAAAGAGCCGTGGTGTGCGTTTTCGCCGGAAAACGCGTTTTCGGCCGAAAACGTGTACGTTTGCACTTCCCCGCCACAGGGAAGCTGCTAGCCGGGAATTCTCTGCCTGGTTCTACCCGCTGCCCGGAACGCTACGCAGGGCAAAAGCGATTCTCGTCCTCCGTGCTTGCTTTTTCTCAGAAAGAGCCGTGGTGTGCGTTTTCCCCGGAAAACGCGTTTTCGGCCGAAAACGTGTACGTTTGCACTTCCCCGCCACAGGGAAGCTGCTAGCCGGGAATTCTCTGCCTGGTTCTACCCGCTGCCCGGAACGCTACGCAGGGCAAAAGCGATTCTCGTCCTCCGTGCTTGCTTTTTCTCAGAAAGAGCCGTGGTGTGCGTTTTCGCCGGAAAATGCGTTTTCGGCCGAAAACGTGTACGTTTGCACTTCCCCGCCACAGGGAAGCTGCTAGCCGGGAATTCTCTGCCTGGTTCTACCCGCTGCCCGGAACGCTACGCAGGGCAAAAGCGATTCTCGTCCTCCGTGCTTGCTTTTTCTCAGAAAGAGCCGTGGTGTGCGTTTTCACCGAAAAAGCGTTTTTTGGCCGAAAACGTGTACGTTTGCACTTCCCAGCCACAGGGAAGCTGCTAGCCGGGAATTCTCTGCCTGGTTCTACCCGCTGCCCGGAACGCTAGGCAGGGCAAAAGCGATTCTCGTCCTCCGTGCTTGCTTTTTCTCAGAAAGAGCCGTGGTGTGCGTTTTCCCCGGAAAACGCGTTTTCGGCCGAAAACGTGTACGTTTGCACTTCCCCGCCACAGGGAAGCTGCTAGCCGGGAATTCTCTGCCTGGTTCTACCCGCTGCCCGGAACGCTACGCAGGGCAAAAGCGGTTCTCGTCCTCCGTGCTTGCTTATTCTCAGAAAGAGCCGTGGTGTGCGTTTTCGCCGGAAAACGCGTTTTCGGCCGAAAACGTGTACGTTTGCACTTCCCAGCCACAGGAAAGCTGCTAGCCGGGAATTCTCTGCCTGGTTCTACCCGCTGCCCGGAACGCTACGCAGGGCAAAAGCGATTCTCGTCCTCCGTGCTTGCTTTTTCTCAGAAAGAGCCGTGGTGTGCGTTTTCGCCGGAAAACGCGTTTTCGGCCGAAAACGTGTACGTTTGCACTTCCCCGCCACAGGGAAGCTGCTAGCCGGGAATTCTCTGCCTGGTTCTACCCGCTGCCCGGAACGCTACGCAGGGCAAAAGCGATTCTCGTCCTCCGTGCTTGCTTTTTCTCAGAAAGAGCCGTGGTGTGCGTTTTCGCCGGAAAACGCGTTTTCGGCCGAAAACGTGTACGTTTGCACTTCCCAGCCACAGGAAAGCTGCTAGCCGGGAATTCTCTGCCTGGTTCTACCCGCTGCCCGGAACGCTACGCAGGGCAAAAGCGATTCTCGTCCTCCGTGCTTGCTTTTTCTCAGAAAGAGCCGTGGTGTGCGTTTTCGCCGGAAAACGCGTTTTCGGCCGAAAACGTGTACGTTTGCACTTCCCCGCCACAGGGAAGCTGCTAGCCGGGAATTCTCTGCCTGGTTCTACCCGCTGCCCGGAACGCTACGCAGGGCAAAAGCGATTCTCGTCCTCCGTGCTTGCTTTTTCTCAGAAAGAGCCGTGGTGTGCGTTTTCGCCGGAAAACGCGTTTTCGGCCGAAAACGTGTACGTTTGCACTTCCCCGCCACAGGGAAGGTGCTAGCCGGGAATTCTCTGCCTGGTTCTACCCGCTGCCCGGAACGCTACGCAGGGCAAAAGCGATTCTCGTCCTCCGTGCTTGCTTTTTCTCAGAAAGAGCCGTTGTGTGCTTTTTCGCCGAAAACGCGTTTTTGCCGAAAACGTGTACGTTTGCACTTCCCCGCCACAGGGAAGCTGCTAGCCGGGAATTCTCTGCCTGGTTCTACCCGCTGCCCGGAACGCTACGCAGGGCAAAAGCGATTCTCGTCCTCCGTGCTTGCTTTTTCTCAGAAAGAGCCGTGGTGTGCGTTTTCCCCGGAAAACGCGTTTTCGGCCGAAAACGTGTACGTTTGCACTTCCCGGCCACAGGGAAGCTGCTAGCCGGGAATTCTCTGCCTGGTTCTACCCGCTGCCCGGAACGCTACGCAGGGCAAAAGCGATTCTCGTCCTCCGTGCTTGCTTTTTCTCAGAAAGAGCCGTGGTGTGCGTTTTCGCCGAAAACGCGTTTTCGGCCGAAAACGTGTACGTTTGCACTTCCCGGCCACAGGGAAGCTGCTAGCCGGGAATTCTCTGCCTGGTTCTACCCGCTGCCCGGAACGCTACGCAGGGCAAAAGCGATTCTCGTCCTCCGTGCTTGCTTTTTCTCAGAAAGAGCCGTTGTGTGCTTTTTCGCCGAAAACGCTTTTTTGGCCGAAAACGTGTACGTTTGCACTTCCCGGCCACAGGGAAGCTGCTAGCCGGGAATTCTCTGCCTGGTTCTACCCGCTGCCCGGAACGCTACGCAGGGCAAAAGCGATTCTTGTCCTCCGTGCTTGCTTTTTCTCAGAAAGAGCCGTGGTGTGCGTTTTCGCCGGAAAACGCGTTTTCGGCCGAAAACGTGTACGTTTGCACTTCCCCGCCACAGGGAAGCTGCTAGCCGGGAATTCTCTGCCTGGTTCTACCCGCTGCCCGGAACGCTACGCAGAGCAAAAGCGATTCTCGTCCTCCGTGCTTGCTTTTTCTCAGAAAGAGCCGTGGTGTGCGTTTTCGCCGGAAAACGCGTTTTCGGCCGAAAACGTGTACGTTTGCACTTCCCCGCCACAGGGAAGCTGCTAGCCGGGAATTCTCTGCCTGGTTCTACCCGCTGCCCGGAACGCTACGCAGAGCAAAAGCGATTCTCGTCCTCCGTGCTTGCTTTTTCTCAGAAAGAGCCGTGGTGTGCGTTTTCGCCGGAAAACGCGTTTTCGGCCGAAAACGTGTACGTTTGCACTTCCCCGCCACAGGGAAGCTGCTAGCCGGGAATTCTCTGCCTGGTTCTACCCGCTGCCCGGAACGCTACGCAGGGCAAAAGCGATTCTCGTCCTCCGTGCTTGCTTTTTCTCAGAAAGAGCCGTGGTGTGCGTTTTCGCCGAAAACGCGTTTTCGGCCGAAAACGTGTACGTTTGCACTTCCCGGCCACAGGGAAGCTGCTAGCCGGGAATTCTCTGCCTGGTTCTACCCGCTGCCCGGAACGCTACGCAGGGCAAAAGCGATTCTCGTCCTCCGTGCTTGCTTTTTCTCAGAAAGAGCCGTTGTGTGCTTTTTAGCCGAAAACGCGTTTTTGGCCGAAAACGTGTACGTTTGCACTTCCCAGCCACAGGGAAGCTGCTAGCCGGGAATTCTCTGCCTGGTTCTACCCGCTGCCCGGAACGCTACGCAGGGCAAAAGCGATTCTCGTCCTCCGTGCTTGCTTTTTCTCAGAAAGAGCCGTGGTGTGCGTTTTCGCCGGAAAACGAGTTTTCGGCCGAAAACGTGTACGTTTGCACTTCCCCGCCACAGGGAAGCTGCTAGCCGGGAATTCTCTGCCTGGTTCTACCCGCTGCCCGGAACGCTACGCAGGGCAAAAGCGATTCTCGTCCTCCGTGCTTGCTTTTTCTCAGAAAGAGCCGTGGTGTGCTTTTTCGCCGGAAAACGCGTTTTCGGCCGAAAACGTGTACGTTTGCACTTCCCCGCCACAGGGAAGCTGCTAGCCGGGAATTCTCTGCCTGGTTCTACCCGCTGCCCGGAACGCTAGGCAGGGCAAAAGCGATTCTCGTCCTCCGTGCTTGCTTTTTCTCAGAAAGAGCCGTGGTGTGCGTTTTCCCCGGAAAACGCGTTTTCGGCCGAAAACGTGTACGTTTGCACTTCCCCGCCACAGGGAAGCTGCTAGCCGGGAATTCTCTGCCTGGTTCTACCCGCTGCCCGGAACGCTAGGCAGGGCAAAAGCGATTCTCGTCCTCCGTGCTTGCTTTTTCTCAGAAAGAGCCGTGGTGTGCGTTTTCCCCGGAAAACGCGTTTTCGGCCGAAAACGTGTACGTTTGCACTTCCCCGCCACAGGGAAGCTGCTAGCCGGGAATTCTCTGCCTGGTTCTACCCGCTGCCCGGAACGCTACGCAGGGCAAAAGCGATTCTCGTCCTCCGTGCTTGCTTTTTCTCAGAAAGAGCCGTGGTGTGCGTTTTCCCCGGAAAACGCGTTTTCGGCCGAAAACGTGTACGTTTGCACTTCCCCGCCACAGGGAAGCTGCTAGCCGGGAATTCTCTGCCTGGTTCTACCCGCTGCCCGGAACGCTACGCAGGGCAAAAGCGATTCTCGTCCTCCGTGCTTGCTTTTTCTCAGAAAGAGCCGTGGTGTGCGTTTTCGCCGAAAACGCGTTTTCGGCCGAAAACGTGTACGTTTGCACTTCCCGGCCACAGGGAAGCTGCTAGCCGGGAATTCTCTGCCTGGTTCTACCCGCTGCCCGGAACGCTACGCAGGGCAAAAGCGATTCTCGTCCTCCGTGCTTGCTTTTTCTCAGAAAGAGCCGTTGTGTGCTTTTTAGCCGAAAACGCGTTTTTGGCCGAAAACGTGTACGTTTGCACTTCCCAGCCACAGGGAAGCTGCTAGCCGGGAATTCTCTGCCTGGTTCTACCCGCTGCCCGGAACGCTACGCAGGGCAAAAGCGATTCTCGTCCTCCGTGCTTGCTTTTTCTCAGAAAGAGCCGTGGTGTGCGTTTTCGCCGGAAAACGCGTTTTCGGCCGAAAACGTGTACGTTTGCACTTCCCCGCCACAGGGAAGCTGCTAGCCGGGAATTCTCTGCCTGGTTCTACCCGCTGCCCGGAACGCTACGCAGGGCAAAAGCGATTCTCGTCCTCCGTGCTTGCTTTTTCTCAGAAAGAGCCGTGGTGTGCTTTTTCGCCGGAAAACGCGTTTTCGGCCGAAAACGTGTACGTTTGCACTTCCCCGCCACAGGGAAGCTGCTAGCCGGGAATTCTCTGCCTGGTTCTACCCGCTGCCCGGAACGCTACGCAGGGCAAAAGCGATTCTCGTCCTCCGTGCTTGCTTTTTCTCAGAAAGAGCCGTGGTGTGCGTTTTCCCCGGAAAACGCGTTTTCGGCCGAAAACGTGTACGTTTGCACTTCCCCGCCACAGGGAAGCTGCTAGCCGGGAATTCTCTGCCTGGTTCTACCCGCTGCCCGGAACGCTAGGCAGGGCAAAAGCGATTCTCGTCCTCCGTGCTTGCTTTTTCTCAGAAAGAGCCGTGGTGTGCGTTTTCCCCGGAAAACGCGTTTTCGGCCGAAAACGTGTACGTTTGCACTTCCCCGCCACAGGGAAGCTGCTAGCCGGGAATTCTCTGCCTGGTTCTACCCGCTGCCCGGAACGCTACGCAGGGCAAAAGCGATTCTCGTCCTCCGTGCTTGCTTTTTCTCAGAAAGAGCCGTGGTGTGCGTTTTCGCCGGAAAACGCGTTTTCGGCCGAAAACGTGTACGTTTGCACTTCCCGGCCACAGGGAAGCTGCTAGCCGGGAATTCTCTGCCTGGTTCTACCCGCTGCCCGGAACGCTACGCAGGGCAAAAGCGATTCTCGTCCTCCGTGCTTGCTTTTTCTCAGAAAGAGCCGTTGTGTGCTTTTTCGCCGAAAACGCTTTTTTGGCCGAAAACGTGTACGTTTGCACTTCCCAGCCACAGGGAAGCTGCTAGCCGGGAATTCTCTGCCTGGTTCTACCCGCTGCCCGGAACGCTACGCAGGGCAAAAGCGATTCTCGTCCTCCGTGCTTGCTTTTTCTCAGAAAGAGCCGTGGTGTGCTTTTTCGCCGGAAAACGCGTTTTCGGCCGAAAACGTGTACGTTTGCACTTCCCCGCCACAGGGAAGCTGCTAGCCGGGAATTCTCTGCCTGGTTCTACCCGCTGCCCGGAACGCTAGGCAGGGCAAAAGCGATTCTCGTCCTCCGTGCTTGCTTTTTCTCAGAAAGAGCCGTGGTGTGCGTTTTCCCCGGAAAACGCGTTTTCGGCCGAAAACGTGTACGTTTGCACTTCCCCGCCACAGGGAAGCTGCTAGCCGGGAATTCTCTGCCTGGTTCTACCCGCTGCCCGGAACGCTAGGCAGGGCAAAAGCGATTCTCGTCCTCCGTGCTTGCTTTTTCTCAGAAAGAGCCGTGGTGTGCGTTTTCCCCGGAAAACGCGTTTTCGGCCGAAAACGTGTACGTTTACACTTCCCAGCCACAGGAAAGCTGCTAGCCGGGAATTCTCTGCCTGGTTCTACCCGCTGCCCGGAACGCTACGCAGGGCAAAAGCGATTCTCGTCCTCCGTGCTTGCTTTTTCTCAGAAAGAGCCGTGGTGTGCGTTTTCGCCGGAAAACGCGTTTTCGGCCGAAAACGTGTACGTTTGCACTTCCCGGCCACAGGGAAGCTGCTAGCCGGGAATTCTCTGCCTGGTTCTACCCGCTGCCCGGAACGCTACGCAGGGCAAAAGCGATTCTCGTCCTCCGTGCTTGCTTTTTCTCAGAAAGAGCCGTGGTGTGCGTTTTCGCCGGAAAACGCGTTTTCGGCCGAAAACGTGTACGTTTGCACTTCCCCGCCACAGGGAAGCTGCTAGCCGGGAATTCTCTGCCTGGTTCTACCCGCTGCCCGGAACGCTACGCAGGGCAAAAGCGATTCTCGTCCTCCGTGCTTGCTTTTTCTCAGAAAGAGCCGTGGTGTGCGTTTTCCCCGGAAAACGCGTTTTCGGCCGAAAACGTGTACGTTTGCACTTCCCCGCCACAGGGAAGCTGCTAGCCGGGAATTCTCTGCCTGGTTCTACCCGCTGCCCGGAACGCTACGCAGGGCAAAAGCGATTCTCGTCCTCCGTGCTTGCTTTTTCTCAGAAAGAGCCGTGGTGTGCGTTTTCCCCGGAAAACGCGTTTTCGGCCGAAAACGTGTACGTTTGCACTTCCCGGCCACAGGGAAGCTGCTAGCCGGGAATTCTCTGCCTGGTTCTACCCGCTGCCCGGAACGCTACGCAGGGCAAAAGCGATTCTCGTCCTCCGTGCTTGCTTTTTCTCAGAAAGAGCCGTGGTGTGCGTTTTCGCCGAAAACGCGTTTTCGGCCGAAAACGTGTACGTTTGCACTTCCCGGCCACAGGGAAGCTGCTAGCCGGGAATTCTCTGCCTGGTTCTACCCGCTGCCCGGAACGCTACGCAGGGCAAAAGCGATTCTCGTCCTCCGTGCTTGCTTTTTCTCAGAAAGAGCCGTGGTGTGCGTTTTCGCCGAAAACGCGTTTTCGGCCGAAAACGTGTACGTTTGCACTTCCCGGCCACAGGGAAGCTGCTAGCCGGGAATTCTCTGCCTGGTTCTACCCGCTGCCCGGAACGCTACGCAGGGCAAAAGCGATTCTCGTCCTCCGTGCTTGCTTTTTCTCAGAAAGAGCCGTGGTGTGCTTTTTCACCGAAAACGCGTTTTCGGCAGAAAACGTGTACGTTTGCACTTCCCCGCCACAGGGAAGCTGCTAGCCGGGAATTCTCTGCCTGGTTCTACCCGCTGCCCGGAACGCTACGCAGGGCAAAAGCGATTCTCGTCCTCCGTGCTTGCTTTTTCTCAGAAAGAGCCGTGGTGTGCGTTTTCGCCGGAAAACGCGTTTTCGGCCGAAAACGTGTACGTTTGCACTTCCCGGCCACAGGGAAGCTGCTAGCCGGGAATTCTCTGCCTGGTTCTACCCGCTGCCCGGAACGCTACGCAGGGCAAAAGCGATTCTCGTCCTCCGTGCTTGCTTTTTCTCAGAAAGAGCCGTGGTGTGCGTTTTCACCGGAAAACGCGTTTTCGGCCGAAAACGTGTACGTTTGCACTTCCCCGCCACAGGGAAGCTGCTAGCCGGGAATTCTCTGCCTGGTTCTACCCGCTGCCCGGAACGCTAGGCAGGGCAAAAGCGATTCTCGTCCTCCGTGCTTGCTTTTTCTCAGAAAGAGCCGTGGTGTGCGTTTTCCCCGGAAAACGCGTTTTCGGCCGAAAACGTGTACGTTTGCACTTCCCCGCCACAGGGAAGCTGCTAGCCGGGAATTCTCTGCCTGGTTCTACCCGCTGCCCGGAACGCTACGCAGGGCAAAAGCGATTCTCGTCCTCCGTGCTTGCTTTTTCTCAGAAAGAGCCGTGGTGTGCGTTTTCGCCGGAAAACGCGTTTTCGGCCGAAAACGTGTACGTTTGCACTTCCCCGCCACAGGGAAGCTGCTAGCCGGGAATTCTCTGCCTGGTTCTACCCGCTGCCCGGAACGCTACGCAGGGCAAAAGCGATTCTCGTCCTCCGTGCTTGCTTTTTCTCAGAAAGAGCCGTGGTGTGCGTTTTCGCCGGAAAACGTGTTTTCGGCCGAAAACGTGTACGTTTGCACTTCCCCGCCACAGGGAAGCGGCTAGCCGGGAATTCTCTGCCTGGTTCTACCCGCTGCCCGGAACGCTACGCAGGGCAAAAGCGATTCTCGTCCTCCGTGCTTGCTTTTTCTCAGAAAGAGCCGTGGTGTGCGTTTTCGCCGGAAAACGCGTTTTCGGCCGAAAACGTGTACGTTTGCACTTCCCCGCCACAGGGAAGCTGCTAGCCGGGAATTCTCTGCCTGGTTCTACCCGCTGCCCGGAACGCTACGCAGGGCAAAAGCAATTCTCGTCCTCCGTGCTTGCTTTTTCTCAGAAAGAGCCGTGGTGTGCGTTTTCGCCGGAAAACGCGTTTTCGGCCGAAAACGTGTACGTTTGCACTTCCCCGCCACAGGGAAGCTGCTAGCCGGGAATTCTCTGCCTGGTTCTACCCGCTGCCCGTTACGCTAGGCAGGGCAAAAGCGATTCTCGTCCTCCGTGCTTGCTTTTTCTCAGAAAGAGCCGTGGTGTGCGTTTTCGCCGAAAACGCGTTTTTGGCAGAAAACGTGTACGTTTGCACTTCCCCGCCACAGGGAAGCTGCTAGCCGGGAATTCTCTGCCTGGTTCTACCCGCTGCCCGGAACGCTATGCAGGGCAAAAGCGATTCTCGTCCTCCGTGCTTGCTTTTTCTCAGAAAGAGCCGTGGTGTGCGTTTTCGCCGGAAAACGCGTTTTCGGCCGAAAACGTGTACGTTTGCACTTCCCAGCCACAGGAAAGCTGCTAGCCGGGAATTCTCTGCCTGGTTCTACCCGCTGCCCGGAACGCTAGGCAGGGCAAAAGCGATTCTCGTCCTCCGTGCTTGCTTTTTCTCAGAAAGAGCCGTGGTGTGCGTTTTCGCCGGAAAACGCGTTTTCGGCCGAAAACGTGTACGTTTGCACTTCCCCGCCACAGGGAAGCTGCTAGCCGGGAATTCTCTGCCTGGTTCTACCCGCTGCCCGGAACGCTACGCAGGGCAAAAGCGATTCTCGTCCTCCGTGCTTGCTTTTTCTCAGAAAGAGCCGTGGTGTGCTTTTTCGCCGGAAAACGCGTTTTCGGCCGAAAACGTGTACGTTTGCACTTCCCGGCCACAGGGAAGCTGCTAGCCGGGAATTCTCTGCCTGGTTCTACCCGCTGCCCGGAACGCTAGGCAGGGCAAAAGCGATTCTCGTCCTCCGTGCTTGCTTTTTCTCAGAAAGAGCCGTGGTGTGCGTTTTCCCCGGAAAACGCGTTTTCGGCCGAAAACGTGTACGTTTGCACTTCCCCGCCACAGGGAAGCTGCTAGCCGGGAATTCTCTGCCTGGTTCTACCCGCTGCCCGGAACGCTAGGCAGGGCAAAAGCGATTCTCGTCCTCCGTGCTTGCTTTTTCTCAGAAAGAGCCGTGGTGTGCGTTTTCCCCGGAAAACGCGTTTTCGGCCGAAAACGCGTACGTTTGCACTTCCCCGCCACAGGGAAGCTGCTAGCCGGGAATTCTCTGCCTGGTTCTACCCGCTGCCCGGAACGCTACGCAGGGCAAAAGCGATTCTCGTCCTCCGTGCTTGCTTTTTCTCAGAAAGAGCCGTGGTGTGCGTTTTCGCCGGAAAACGCGTTTTCGGCCGAAAACGTGTACGTTTGCACTTCCCGGCCACAGGGAAGCTGCTAGCCGGGAATTCTCTGCCTGGTTCTACCCGCTGCCCGGAACGCTACGCAGGGCAAAAGCGATTCTCGTCCTCCGTGCTTGCTTTTTCTCAGAAAGAGCCGTTGTGTGCTTTTTAGCCGAAAACGCGTTTTTGGCCGAAAACGTGTACGTTTGCACTTCCCAGCCACAGGGAAGCTGCTAGCCGGGAATTCTCTGCCTGGTTCTACCCGCTGCCCGGAACGCTACGCAGGGCAAAAGCGATTCTCGTCCTCCGTGCTTGCTTTTTCTCAGAAAGAGCCGTGGTGTGCGTTTTCGCCGGAAAACGCGTTTTCGGCCGAAAACGTGTACGTTTGCACTTCCCCGCCACAGGGAAGCTGCTAGCCGGGAATTCTCTGCCTGGTTCTACCCGCTGCCCGGAACGCTACGCAGGGCAAAAGCGATTCTCGTCCTCCGTGCTTGCTTTTTCTCAGAAAGAGCCGTGGTGTGCTTTTTCGCCGGAAAACGCGTTTTCGGCCGAAAACGTGTACGTTTGCACTTCCCCGCCACAGGGAAGCTGCTAGCCGGGAATTCTCTGCCTGGTTCAACCCGCTGCCCGGAACGCTAGGCAGGGCAAAAGCGATTCTCGTCCTCCGTGCTTGCTTTTTCTCAGAAAGAGCCGTGGTGTGCGTTTTCGCCGGAAAACGCGTTTTCGGCCGAAAACGTGTACGTTTGCACTTCCCCGCCACAGGGAAGCTGCTAGCCGGGAATTCTCTGCCTGGTTCTACCCGCTGCCCGGAACGCTAGGCAGGGCAAAAGCGATTCTCGTCCTCCGTGCTTGCTTTTTCTCAGAAAGAGCCGTGGTGTGCGTTTTCCCCGGAAAACGCGTTTTCGGCCGAAAACGTGTACGTTTGCACTTCCCCGCCACAGGGAAGCTGCTAGCCGGGAATTCTCTGCCTGGTTCTACCCGCTGCCCGGAACGCTACGCAGGGCAAAAGCGATTCTCGTCCTCCGTGCTTGCTTTTTCTCAGAAAGAGCCGTGGTGTGCGTTTTCGCCGGAAAACGCGTTTTCGGCCGAAAACGTGTACGTTTGCACTTCCCGGCCACAGGGAAGCTGCTAGCCGGGAATTCTCTGCCTGGTTCTTCCCGCTGCCCGGAACGCTACGCAGGGCAAAAGCGATTCTCGTCCTCCGTGCTTGCTTTTTCTCAGAAAGAGCCGTTGTGTGCTTTTTCGCCGAAAACGCTTTTTTGGCCGAAAACGTGTACGTTTGCACTTCCCAGCCACAGGGAAGCTGCTAGCCGGGAATTCTCTGCCTGGTTCTACCCGCTGCCCGGAACGCTACGCAGGGCAAAAGCGATTCTCGTCCTCCGTGCTTGCTTTTTCTCAGAAAGAGCCGTGGTGTGCTTTTTCGCCGGAAAACGCGTTTTCGGCCGAAAACGTGTACGTTTGCACTTCCCCGCCACAGGGAAGCTGCTAGCCGGGAATTCTCTGCCTGGTTCTACCCGCTGCCCGGAACGCTAGGCAGGGCAAAAGCGATTCTCGTCCTCCGTGCTTGCTTTTTCTCAGAAAGAGCCGTGGTGTGCGTTTTCCCCGGAAAACGCGTTTTCGGCCGAAAACGTGTACGTTTGCACTTCCCCGCCACAGGGAAGCTGCTAGCCGGGAATTCTCTGCCTGGTTCTACCCGCTGCCCGGAACGCTAGGCAGGGCAAAAGCGATTCTCGTCCTCCGTGCTTGCTTTTTCTCAGAAAGAGCCGTGGTGTGCGTTTTCCCCGGAAAACGCGTTTTCGGCCGAAAACGTGTACGTTTACACTTCCCAGCCACAGGAAAGCTGCTAGCCGGGAATTCTCTGCCTGGTTCTACCCGCTGCCCGGAACGCTACGCAGGGCAAAAGCGATTCTCGTCCTCCGTGCTTGCTTTTTCTCAGAAAGAGCCGTGGTGTGCGTTTTCGCCGGAAAACGCGTTTTCGGCCGAAAACGTGTACGTTTGCACTTCCCGGCCACAGGGAAGCTGCTAGCCGGGAATTCTCTGCCTGGTTCTACCCGCTGCCCGGAACGCTACGCAGGGCAAAAGCGATTCTCGTCCTCCGTGCTTGCTTTTTCTCAGAAAGAGCCGTGGTGTGCGTTTTCGCCGGAAAACGCGTTTTCGGCTGAAAACGTGTACGTTTGCACTTCCCCGCCACAGGGAAGCTGCTAGCCGGGAATTCTCTGCCTGGTTCTACCCGCTGCCCGGAACGCTAGGCAGGGCAAAAGCGATTCTCGTCCTCCGTGCTTGCTTTTTCTCAGAAAGAGCCGTGGTGTGCGTTTTCCCCGGAAAACGCGTTTTCGGCCGAAAACGTGCACGTTTGCACTTCCCCGCCACAGGGAAGCTGCTAGCCGGGAATTCTCTGCCTGGTTCTACCCGCTGCCCGGAACGCTAGGCAGGGCAAAAGCGATTCTCGTCCTCCGTGCTTGCTTTTTCTCAGAAAGAGCCGTGGTGTGCGTTTTCCCCGGAAAACGCGTTTTCGGCCGAAAACGTGTACGTTTGCACTTCCCCGCCACAGGGAAGCTGCTAGCCGGGAATTCTCTGCCTGGTTCTACCCGCTGCCCGGAACGCTACGCAGGGCAAAAGCGATTCTCGTCCTCCGTGCTTGCTTTTTCTCAGAAAGAGCCGTGGTGTGCGTTTTCGCCGAAAACGCGTTTTCGGCCGAAAACGTGTACGTTTGCACTTCCCGGCCACAGGGAAGCTGCTAGCCGGGAATTCTCTGCCTGGTTCTACCCGCTGCCCGGAACGCTACGCAGGGCAAAAGCGATTCTCGTCCTCCGTGCTTGCTTTTTCTCAGAAAGAGCCGTGGTGTGCGTTTTCGCCGAAAACGCGTTTTCGGCCGAAAACGTGTACGTTTGCACTTCCCGGCCACAGGGAAGCTGCTAGCCGGGAATTCTCTGCCTGGTTCTACCCGCTGCCCGGAACGCTACGCAGGGCAAAAGCGATTCTCGTCCTCCGTGCTTGCTTTTTCTCAGAAAGAGCCGTGGTGTGCTTTTTCACCGAAAACGCGTTTTCGGCAGAAAACGTGTACGTTTGCACTTCCCCGCCACAGGGAAGCTGCTAGCCGGGAATTTTCTGCCTGGTTCTACCCGCTGCCCGGAACGCTACGCAGGGCAAAAGCGATTCTCGTCCTCCGTGCTTGCTTTTTCTCAGAAAGAGCCGTGGTGTGCGTTTTCGCCGGAAAACGCGTTTTCGGCCGAAAACGTGTACGTTTGCACTTCCCGGCCACAGGGAAGCTGCTAGCCGGGAATTCTCTGCCTGGTTCTACCCGCTGCCCGGAACGCTACGCAGGGCAAAAGCGATTCTCGTCCTCCGTGCTTGCTTTTTCTCAGAAAGAGCCGTGGTGTGCGTTTTCACCGGAAAACGCGTTTTCGGCCGAAAACGTGTACGTTTGCACTTCCCCGCCACAGGGAAGCTGCTAGCCGGGAATTCTCTGCCTGGTTCTACCCGCTGCCCGGAACGCTAGGCAGGGCAAAAGCGATTCTCGTCCTCCGTGCTTGCTTTTTCTCAGAAAGAGCCGTGGTGTGCGTTTTCCCCGGAAAACGCGTTTTCGGCCGAAAACGTGTACGTTTGCACTTCCCCGCCACAGGGAAGCTGCTAGCCGGGAATTCTCTGCCTGGTTCTACCCGCTGCCCGGAACGCTACGCAGGGCAAAAGCGATTCTCGTCCTCCGTGCTTGCTTTTTCTCAGAAAGAGCCGTGGTGTGCGTTTTCGCCGGAAAACGCGTTTTCGGCCGAAAACGTGTACGTTTGCACTTCCCCGCCACAGGGAAGCTGCTAGCCGGGAATTCTCTGCCTGGTTCTACCCGCTGCCCGGAACGCTACGCAGGGCAAAAGCGATTCTCGTCCTCCGTGCTTGCTTTTTCTCAGAAAGAGCCGTGGTGTGCGTTTTCGCCGGAAAACGTGTTTTCGGCCGAAAACGTGTACGTTTGCACTTCCCCGCCACAGGGAAGCGGCTAGCCGGGAATTCTCTGCCTGGTTCTACCCGCTGCCCGGAACGCTACGCAGGGCAAAAGCGATTCTCGTCCTCCGTGCTTGCTTTTTCTCAGAAAGAGCCGTGGTGTGCGTTTTCGCCGGAAAACGCGTTTTCGGCCGAAAACGTGTACGTTTGCACTTCCCCGCCACAGGGAAGCTGCTAGCCGGGAATTCTCTGCCTGGTTCTACCCGCTGCCCGGAACGCTACGCAGGGCAAAAGCGATTCTCGTCCTCCGTGCTTGCTTTTTCTCAGAAAGAGCCGTGGTGTGCGTTTTCGCCGGAAAACGCGTTTTCGGCCGAAAACGTGTACGTTTGCACTTCCCCGCCACAGGGAAGCTGCTAGCCGGGAATTCTCTGCCTGGTTCTACCCGCTGCCCGTTACGCTACGCAGGGCAAAAGCGATTCTCGTCCTCCGTGCTTGCTTTTTCTCAGAAAGAGCCGTGGTGTGCGTTTTCGCCGAAAACGCGTTTTTGGCAGAAAACGTGTACGTTTGCACTTCCCCGCCACAGGGAAGCTGCTAGCCGGGAATTCTCTGCCTGGTTCTACCCGCTGCCCGGAACGCTAGGCAGGGCAAAAGCGATTCTCGTCCTCCGTGCTTGCTTTTTCTCAGAAAGAGCCGTGGTGTGCGTTTTCGCCGGAAAACGCGTTTTCGGCCGAAAACGTGTACGTTTGCACTTCCCCGCCACAGGGAAGCTGCTAGCCGGGAATTCTCTGCCTGGTTCTACCCGCTGCCCGGAACGCTACGCAGGGCAAAAGCGATTCTCGTCCTCCGTGCTTGCTTTTTCTCAGAAAGAGCCGTGGTGTGCGTTTTCCCCGGAAAACGCGTTTTCGGCCGAAAACGTGTACGTTTGCACTTCCCGGCCACAGGGAAGCTGCTAGCCGGGAATTCTCTGCCTGGTTCTACCCGCTGACCGGAACGCTACGCAGGGCAAAAGCGATTCTCGTCCTCCGTGCTTGCTTTTTCTCAGAAAGAGCCGTGGTGTGCTTTTACACCGAAAACGCGTTTTTGCCGAAAACGTGTAGGTTTGCACTTCCCCGCCACAGGGAAGCTGCTAGCCGGGAATTCTCTGCCTGGTTCTACCCGCTGCCCGGAACGCTACGCAGGGCAAAAGCGATTCTCGTCCTCCGTGCTTGCTTTTTCTCAGAAAGAGCCGTGGTGTGCGTTTTCGCCGGAAAACGCGTTTTCGGCCGAAAACGTGTACGTTTGCACTTCCCCGCCACAGGGAAGCTGCTAGCCGGGAATTCTCTGCCTGGTTCTACCCGCTGCCCGGAACGCTACGCAGGGCAAAAGCGATTCTCGTCCTCCGTGCTTGCTTTTTCTCAGAAAGAGCCGTGGTGTGCGTTTTCGCCGGAAAATGCGTTTTCGGCCGAAAACGTGTACGTTTGCACTTCCCCGCCACAGGGAAGCTGCTAGCCGGGAATTCTCTGCCTGGTTCTACCCGCTGCCCGGAACGCTACGCAGGGCAAAAGCGATTCTCGTCCTCCGTGCTTGCTTTTTCTCAGAAAGAGCCGTGGTGTGCGTTTTCGCCGAAAACGCGTTTTTTGGCAGAAAACGTGTACGTTTGCACTTCCCCGCCACAGGGAAGCTGCTAGCCGGGAATTCTCTGCCTGGTTCTACCCGCTGCCCGGAACGCTAGGCAGGGCAAAAGCGATTCTCGTCCTCCGTGCTTGCTTTTTCTCAGAAAGAGCCGTGGTGTGCGTTTTCGCCGGAAAACGCGTTTTCGGCCGAAAACGTGTACGTTTGCACTTCCCCGC
This sequence comes from Athene noctua, assembly GCF_965140245.1. Classification (NCBI taxonomy): domain Eukaryota; kingdom Metazoa; phylum Chordata; class Aves; order Strigiformes; family Strigidae; genus Athene; species Athene noctua. Next base: position 30,880 of record NW_027437871.1, read on the forward strand.
CACAGGGAAGCTGCTAGCCGGGAATTCTCTGCCTGGTTCTACCCGCTGACCGGAACGCTACGCAGGGCAAAAGCGGTTCTCGTCCTCCGTGCTTGCTTTTTCTCAGAAAGAGCCGTGGTGTGCGTTTTCGCCGGAAAATGCGTTTTCGGCCGAAAACGTGTACGTTTGCACTTCCCCGCCACAGGGAAGCTGCTAGCCGGGAATTCTCTGCCTGGTTCTACCCGCTGCCCGGAACGCTACGCAGGGCAAAAGCGATTCTCGTCCTCCGTGCTTGCTTTTTCTCAGAAAGAGCCGTGGTGTGCGTTTTCGCCGGAAAATGCGTTTTCGGCCGAAAACGTGTACGTTTGCACTTCCCCGCCACAGGGAAGCTGCTAGCCGGGAATTCTCTGCCTGGTTCTACCCGCTGCCCGGAACGCTACGCAGGGCAAAAGCGATTCTCGTCCTCCGTGCTTGCTTTTTCTCAGAAAGAGCCGTGGTGTGCGTTTTCGCCGGAAAACGCGTTTTCGGCCGAAAACGTGTACGTTTGCACTTCCCCGCCACAGGGAAGCTGCTAGCCGGGAATTCTCTGCCTGGTTCTACCCGCTGCCCGGAACGCTACACAGGGCAAAAGCGATTCTCGTCCTCCGTGCTTGCTTTTTCTCAGAAAGAGCCGTGGTGTGCGTTTTCGCCGGAAAATGCGTTTTCGGCCGAAAACGTGTACGTTTGCACTTCCCCGCCACAGGGAAGCTGCTAGCCGGGAATTCTCTGCCTGGTTCTACCCGCTGCCCGGAACGCTACGCAGGGCAAAAGCGATTCTCGTCCTCCGTGCTTGCTTTTTCTCAGAAAGAGCCGTGGTGTGCGTTTTCCCCGGAAAACGCGTTTTCGGCCGAAAACGTGTACGTTTGCACTTCCCGGCCACAGGGAAGCTGCTAGCCGGGAATTCTCTGCCTGGTTCTACCCGCTGACCGGAACGCTACGCAGGGCAAAAGCGATTCTCGTCCTCCGTGCTTGCTTTTTCTCAGAAAGAGCCGTGGTGTGCTTTTACACCGAAAACGCGTTTTTGCCGAAAACGTGTAGGTTTGCACTTCCCCGCCACAGGGAAGCTGCTAGCCGGGAATTCTCTGCCTGGTTCTACCCGCTGCCCGGAACGCTACGCAGGGCAAAAGCGATTCTCGTCCTCCGTGCTTGCTTTTTCTCAGAAAGAGCCGTGGTGTGCGTTTTCGCCGGAAAACGCGTTTTCGGCCGAAAACGTGTACGTTTGCACTTCCCCGCCACAGGGAAGCTGCTAGCCGGGAATTCTCTGCCTGGTTCTACCCGCTGCCCGGAACGCTACGCAGGGCAAAAGCGATTCTCGTCCTCCGTGCTTGCTTTTTCTCAGAAAGAGCCGTGGTGTGCGTTTTCGCCGGAAAATGCGTTTTCGGCCGAAAACGTGTACGTTTGCACTTCCCCGCCACAGGGAAGCTGCTAGCCGGGAATTCTCTGCCTGGTTCTACCCGCTGCCCGGAACGCTACGCAGGGCAAAAGCGATTCTCGTCCTCCGTGCTTGCTTTTTCTCAGAAAGAGCCGTGGTGTGCGTTTTCGCCGAAAACGCGTTTTTTGGCAGAAAACGTGTACGTTTGCACTTCCCAGCCACAGGGAAGCTGCTAGCCGGGAATTCTCTGCCTGGTTCTACCCGCTGCCCGGAACGCTAGGCAGGGCAAAAGCGATTCTCGTCCTCCGTGCTTGCTTTTTCTCAGAAAGAGCCGTGGTGTGCGTTTTCGCCGGAAAACGCGTTTTCGGCCGAAAACGTGTACGTTTGCACTTCCCCGCCACAGGGAAGCTGCTAGCCGGGAATTCTCTGCCTGGTTCTACCCGCTGCCCGGAACGCTACGCAGGGCAAAAGCGGTTCTCGTCCTCCGTGCTTGCTTTTTCTCAGAAAGAGCCGTGGTGTGCGTTTTCGCCGGAAAATGCGTTTTCGGCCGAAAACGTGTACGTTTGCACTTCCCCGCCACAGGGAAGCTGCTAGCCGGGAATTCTCTGCCTGGTTCTACCCGCTGCCCGGAACGCTACGCAGGGCAAAAGCGATTCTCGTCCTCCGTGCTTGCTTTTTCTCAGAAAGAGCCGTGGTGTGCGTTTTCGCCGGAAAATGCGTTTTCGGCCGAAAACGTGTACGTTTGCACTTCCCCGCCACAGGGAAGCTGCTAGCCGGGAATTCTCTGCCTGGTTCTACCCGCTGCCCGGAACGCTACGCAGGGCAAAAGCGATTCTCGTCCTCCGTGCTTGCTTTTTCTCAGAAAGAGCCGTGGTGTGCGTTTTCGCCGGAAAACGCGTTTTCGGCCGAAAACGTGTACGTTTGCACTTCCCCGCCACAGGGAAGCTGCTAGCCGGGAATTCTCTGCCTGGTTCTACCCGCTGCCCGGAACGCTACGCAGGGCAAAAGCGATTCTCGTCCTCCGTGCTTGCTTTTTCTCAGAAAGAGCCGTGGTGTGCGTTTTCGCCGGAAAATGCGTTTTCGGCCGAAAACGTGTACGTTTGCACTTCCCCGCCACAGGGAAGCTGCTAGCCGGGAATTCTCTGCCTGGTTCTACCCGCTGCCCGGAACGCTACGCAGGGCAAAAGCGATTCTCGTCCTCCGTGCTTGCTTTTTCTCAGAAAGAGCCGTGGTGTGCGTTTTCGCCGGAAAACGCGTTTTCGGCCGAAAACGTGTACGTTTGCACTTCCCCGCCACAGGGAAGCTGCTAGCCGGGAATTCTCTGCCTGGTTCTACCCGCTGCCCGGAACGCTAGGCAGGGCAAAAGCGATTCTCGTCCTCCGTGCTTGCTTTTTCTCAGAAAGAGCCGTGGTGTGCGTTTTCGCCGGAAAACGCGTTTTCGGCCGAAAACGTGTACGTTTGCACTTCCCCGCCACAGGGAAGCTGCTAGCCGGGAATTCTCTGCCTGGTTCTACCCGCTGCCCGGAACGCTACGCAGGGCAAAAGCGATTCTCGTCCTCCGTGCTTGCTTTTTCTCAGAAAGAGCCGTGGTGTGCGTTTTCGCCGAAAACGCGTTTTTGGCAGAAAACGTGTACGTTTGCACTTCCCAGCCACAGGGAAGCTGCTAGCCGGGACTTCTCTGCCTGGTTCTACCCGCTGCCCGGAACGCTACGCAGGGCAAAAGCGATTCTCGTCCTCCGTGCTTGCTTTTTCTCAGAAAGAGCCGTTGTGTGCTTTTTCGCCGAAAACGCATTTTTTGGCCGAAAACATGTACGTTTGCACTTCCCAGCCACAGGAAAGCTGCTAGCCGGGAATTCTCTGCCTGGTTCTACCCGCTGCCCGGAACGCTACGCAGGGCAAAAGCGATTCTCGTCCTCCTTGCTTGCTTTTTCTCAGAAAGAGCCGTGGTGTGCGTTTTCGCCGGAAAACGCGTTTTCGGCCGAAAACGTGTACGTTTGCACTTCCCCGCCACAGGGAAGCTGCTAGCCGGGAATTCTCTGCCTGGTTCTACCCGCTGCCCGGAACGCTAGGCAGGGCAAAAGCGATTCTCGTCCTCCGTGCTTGCTTTTTCTCAGAAAGAGCCGTGGTGTGCGTTTTCGCCGGAAAACGCGTTTTCGGCCGAAAACGTGTACGTTTGCACTTCCCAGCCACAGGGAAGCTGCTAGCCGGGAATTCTCTGCCTGGTTCTACCCGCTGCCCGGAACGCTACGCAGGGCAAAAGCGATTCTCGTCCTCCGTGCTTGCTTTTTCTCAGAAAGAGCCGTGGTGTGCGTTTTCGCCGGAAAACGCGTTTTCGGCCGAAAACGTGTACGTTTGCACTTCCCCGCCACAGGGAAGCTGCTAGCCGGGAATTCTCTGCCTGGTTCTACCCGCTGCCCGGAACGCTACGCAGGGCAAAAGCGATTCTCGTCCTCCGTGCTTGCTTTTTCTCAGAAAGAGCCGTGGTGTGCGTTTTCGCTGAAAACGCGTTTTTGGCAGAAAACGTGTACGTTTGCACTTCCCCGCCACAGGGAAGCTGCTAGCCGGGAATTCTCTGCCTGGTTCTACGCGCTGCCCGGAACGCTAGGCAGGGCAAAAGCGATTCTCGTCCTCCGTGCTTGCTTTTTCTCAGAAAGAGCCGTGGTGTGCGTTTTCCCCGGAAAACGCGTTTTCGGCCGAAAACGTGTACGTTTGCACTTCCCCGCCACAGGGAAGCTGCTAGCCGGGAATTCTCTGCCTGGTTCTACCCGCTGCCCGGAACGCTACGCAGGGCAAAAGCGATTCTCGTCCTCCGTGCTTGCTTTTTCTCAGAAAGAGCCGTGGTGTGCGTTTTCCCCGGAAAACGCGTTTTCGGCCGAAAACGTGTACGTTTGCACTTCCCGGCCACAGGGAAGCTGCTAGCCGGGAATTCTCTGCTGGTTCTACCCGCTGCCCGGAACGCTACGCAGGGCAAAAGCGATTCTCGTCCTCCGTGCTTGCTTTTTCTCAGAAAGAGCCGTGGTGTGCGTTTTCGCCGGAAAACGCGTTTTCGGCCGAAAACGTGTACGTTTGCACTTCCCGGCCACAGGGAAGCTGCTAGCCGGGAATTCTCTGCCTGGTTCTACCCGCTGCCCGGAACGCTACGCAGGGCAAAAGCGATTCTCGTCCTCCGTGCTTGCTTTTTCTCAGAAAGAGCCGTGGTGTGCGTTTTCGCCGGAAAACGCGTTTTCGGCCGAAAACGTGTACGTTTGCACTTCCCGGCCACAGGGGAGCTGCTAGCCGGGAATTCTCTGCCTGGTTCTACCCGCTGCCCGGAACGCTACGCAGGGCAAAAGCGATTCTCGTCCTCCGTGCTTGCTTTTTCTCAGAAAGAGCCGTGGTGTGCGTTTTCGCCGGAAAACGCGTTTTCGGCCGAAAACGTGTACGTTTGCACTTCCCGGCCACAGGGAAGCTGCTAGCCGGGAATTCTCTGCCTGGTTCTACCCGCTGCCCGGAACGCTACGCAGGGCAAAAGCGATTCTCGTCCTCCGTGCTTGCTTTTTCTCAGAAAGAGCCGTGGTGTGCGTTTTCGCCGGAAAATGCGTTTTCGGCCGAAAACGTGTACGTTTGCACTTCCCCGCCACAGGGAAGCTGCTAGCCGGGAATTCTCTGCCTGGTTCTACCCGCTGCCCGGAACGCTACGCAGGGCAAAAGCGATTCTCGTCCTCCGTGCTTGCTTTTTCTCAGAAAGAGCCGTGGTGTGCGTTTTCGCCGAAAACGCGTTTTTTGGCAGAAAACGTGTACGTTTGCACTTCCCAGCCACAGGGAAGCTGCTAGCCGGGAATTCTCTGCCTGGTTCTACCCGCTGCCCGGAACGCTAGGCAGGGCAAAAGCGATTCTCGTCCTCCGTGCTTGCTTTTTCTCAGAAAGAGCCGTGGTGTGCGTTTTCGCCGGAAAACGCGTTTTCGGCCGAAAACGTGTACGTTTGCACTTCCCCGCCACAGGGAAGCTGCTAGCCGGGAATTCTCTGCCTGGTTCTACCCGCTGCCCGGAACGCTACGCAGGGCAAAAGCGGTTCTCGTCCTCCGTGCTTGCTTTTTCTCAGAAAGAGCCGTGGTGTGCGTTTTCGCCGGAAAATGCGTTTTCGGCCGAAAACGTGTACGTTTGCACTTCCCCGCCACAGGGAAGCTGCTAGCCGGGAATTCTCTGCCTGGTTCTACCCGCTGCCCGGAACGCTACGCAGGGCAAAAGCGATTCTCGTCCTCCGTGCTTGCTTTTTCTCAGAAAGAGCCGTGGTGTGCGTTTTCGCCGGAAAATGCGTTTTCGGCCGAAAACGTGTACGTTTGCACTTCCCCGCCACAGGGAAGCTGCTAGCCGGGAATTCTCTGCCTGGTTCTACCCGCTGCCCGGAACGCTACGCAGGGCAAAAGCGATTCTCGTCCTCCGTGCTTGCTTTTTCTCAGAAAGAGCCGTGGTGTGCGTTTTCGCCGGAAAACGCGTTTTCGGCCGAAAACGTGTACGTTTGCACTTCCCCGCCACAGGGAAGCTGCTAGCCGGGAATTCTCTGCCTGGTTCTACCCGCTGCCCGGAACGCTACGCAGGGCAAAAGCGATTCTCGTCCTCCGTGCTTGCTTTTTCTCAGAAAGAGCCGTGGTGTGCGTTTTCGCCGGAAAATGCGTTTTCGGCCGAAAACGTGTACGTTTGCACTTCCCCGCCACAGGGAAGCTGCTAGCCGGGAATTCTCTGCCTGGTTCTACCCGCTGCCCGGAACGCTACGCAGGGCAAAAGCGATTCTCGTCCTCCGTGCTTGCTTTTTCTCAGAAAGAGCCGTGGTGTGCGTTTTCGCCGGAAAACGCGTTTTCGGCCGAAAACGTGTACGTTTGCACTTCCCCGCCACAGGGAAGCTGCTAGCCGGGAATTCTCTGCCTGGTTCTACCCGCTGCCCGGAACGCTACGCAGGGCAAAAGCGATTCTCGTCCTCCGTGCTTGCTTTTTCTCAGAAAGAGCCGTGGTGTGCGTTTTCGCCGGAAAACGCGTTTTCGGCCGAAAACGTGTACGTTTGCACTTCCCCGCCACAGGGAAGCTGCTAGCCGGGAATTCTCTGCCTGGTTCTACCCGCTGCCCGGAACGCTAGGCAGGGCAAAAGCGATTCTCGTCCTCCGTGCTTGCTTTTTCTCAGAAAGAGCCGTGGTGTGCGTTTTCGCCGGAAAACGCGTTTTCGGCCGAAAACGTGTACGTTTGCACTTCCCCGCCACAGGGAAGCTGCTAGCCGGGAATTCTCTGCCTGGTTCTACCCGCTGCCCGGAACGCTACGCAGGGCAAAAGCGATTCTCGTCCTCCGTGCTTGCTTTTTCTCAGAAAGAGCCGTGGTGTGCGTTTTCGCCGAAAACGCGTTTTTGGCAGAAAACGTGTACGTTTGCACTTCCCAGCCACAGGGAAGCTGCTAGCCGGGACTTCTCTGCCTGGTTCTACCCGCTGCCCGGAACGCTACGCAGGGCAAAAGCGATTCTCGTCCTCCGTGCTTGCTTTTTCTCAGAAAGAGCCGTTGTGTGCTTTTTCGCCGAAAACGCATTTTTTGGCCGAAAACATGTACGTTTGCACTTCCCAGCCACAGGAAAGCTGCTAGCCGGGAATTCTCTGCCTGGTTCTACCCGCTGCCCGGAACGCTACGCAGGGCAAAAGCGATTCTCGTCCTCCTTGCTTGCTTTTTCTCAGAAAGAGCCGTGGTGTGCGTTTTCGCCGGAAAACGCGTTTTCGGCCGAAAACGTGTACGTTTGCACTTCCCCGCCACAGGGAAGCTGCTAGCCGGGAATTCTCTGCCTGGTTCTACCCGCTGCCCGGAACGCTAGGCAGGGCAAAAGCGATTCTCGTCCTCCGTGCTTGCTTTTTCTCAGAAAGAGCCGTGGTGTGCGTTTTCGCCGGAAAACGCGTTTTCGGCCGAAAACGTGTACGTTTGCACTTCCCAGCCACAGGGAAGCTGCTAGCCGGGAATTCTCTGCCTGGTTCTACCCGCTGCCCGGAACGCTACGCAGGGCAAAAGCGATTCTCGTCCTCCGTGCTTGCTTTTTCTCAGAAAGAGCCGTGGTGTGCGTTTTCGCCGGAAAACGCGTTTTCGGCCGAAAACGTGTACGTTTGCACTTCCCCGCCACAGGGAAGCTGCTAGCCGGGAATTCTCTGCCTGGTTCTACCCGCTGCCCGGAACGCTACGCAGGGCAAAAGCGATTCTCGTCCTCCGTGCTTGCTTTTTCTCAGAAAGAGCCGTGGTGTGCGTTTTCGCTGAAAACGCGTTTTTGGCAGAAAACGTGTACGTTTGCACTTCCCCGCCACAGGGAAGCTGCTAGCCGGGAATTCTCTGCCTGGTTCTACGCGCTGCCCGGAACGCTAGGCAGGGCAAAAGCGATTCTCGTCCTCCGTGCTTGCTTTTTCTCAGAAAGAGCCGTGGTGTGCGTTTTCCCCGGAAAACGCGTTTTCGGCCGAAAACGTGTACGTTTGCACTTCCCCGCCACAGGGAAGCTGCTAGCCGGGAATTCTCTGCCTGGTTCTACCCGCTGCCCGGAACGCTACGCAGGGCAAAAGCGATTCTCGTCCTCCGTGCTTGCTTTTTCTCAGAAAGAGCCGTGGTGTGCGTTTTCCCCGGAAAACGCGTTTTCGGCCGAAAACGTGTACGTTTGCACTTCCCGGCCACAGGGAAGCTGCTAGCCGGGAATTCTCTGCTGGTTCTACCCGCTGCCCGGAACGCTACGCAGGGCAAAAGCGATTCTCGTCCTCCGTGCTTGCTTTTTCTCAGAAAGAGCCGTGGTGTGCGTTTTCGCCGGAAAACGCGTTTTCGGCCGAAAACGTGTACGTTTGCACTTCCCGGCCACAGGGAAGCTGCTAGCCGGGAATTCTCTGCCTGGTTCTACCCGCTGCCCGGAACGCTACGCAGGGCAAAAGCGATTCTCGTCCTCCGTGCTTGCTTTTTCTCAGAAAGAGCCGTGGTGTGCGTTTTCGCCGGAAAACGCGTTTTCGGCCGAAAACGTGTACGTTTGCACTTCCCGGCCACAGGGGAGCTGCTAGCCGGGAATTCTCTGCCTGGTTCTACCCGCTGCCCGGAACGCTACGCAGGGCAAAAGCGATTCTCGTCCTCCGTGCTTGCTTTTTCTCAGAAAGAGCCGTGGTGTGCGTTTTCGCCGGAAAACGCGTTTTCGGCCGAAAACGTGTACGTTTGCACTTCCCGGCCACAGGGAAGCTGCTAGCCGGGAATTCTCTGCCTGGTTCTACCCGCTGCCCGGAACGCTACGCAGGGCAAAAGCGATTCTCGTCCTCCGTGCTTGCTTTTTCTCAGAAAGAGCCGTGGTGTGCGTTTTCGCCGGAAAACGCGTTTTCGGCCGAAAACGTGTACGTTTGCACTTCCCCGCCACAGGGAAGCTGCTAGCCGGGAATTCTCTGCCTGGTTCTACCCGCTGCCCGGAACGCTACGCAGGGCAAAAGCGATTCTCGTCCTCCGTGCTTGCTTTTTCTCAGAAAGAGCCGTGGTGTGCGTTTTCGCTGGAAAACGCGTTTTCGGCCGAAAACGTGTACGTTTGCACTTCCCCGCCACAGGGAAGGTGCTAGCCGTGAATTCTCTGCCTGGTTCTACCCGCTGCCCGGAACGCTACGCAGGGCAAAAGCGATTCTCGTCCTCCGTGCTTGCTTTTTCTCAGAAAGAGCCGTGGTGTGCGTTTTCGCCGGAAAACGCGTTTTCGGCCGAAAACGTGTACGTTTGCACTTCCCGGCCACAGGGAAGCTGCTAGCCGGGAATTCTCTGCCTGGTTCTACCCGCTGCCCGGAACGCTACGCAGGGCAAAAGCGATTCTCGTCCTCCGTGCTTGCTTTTTCTCAGAAAGAGCCGTGGTGTGCGTTTTCGCCGAAAACGCGTTTTCGGCCGAAAACGTGTACGTTTGCACTTCCCGGCCACAGGGAAGCTGCTAGCCGGGAATTCTCTGCCTGGTTCTACCCGCTGCCCGGAACGCTACGCAGGGCAAAAGCGATTCTCGTCCTCCGTGCTTGCTTTTTCTCAGAAAGAGCCGTGGTGTGCGTTTTCGCCGGAAAACGCGTTTTCGGCCGAAAACGTGTACGTTTGCACTTCCCCGCCACAGGGAAGCTGCTAGCCGGGAATTCTCTGCCTGGTTCTACCCGCTGCCCGGAACGCTACGCAGGGCAAAAGCGATTCTCGTCCTCCGTGCTTGCTTTTTCTCAGAAAGAGCCGTGGTGTGCGTTTTCGCCGGAAAACGCGTTTTCGGCCGAAAACGTGTACGTTTGCACTTCCCCGCCACAGGGAAGCTGCTAGCCGGGAATTCTCTGCCTGGTTCTACCCGCTGCCCGGAACGCTACGCAGGGCAAAAGCGATTCTCGTCCTCCGTGCTTGCTTTTTCTCAGAAAGAGCCGTTGTGTGCTTTTTCGCCGAAAACGCGTTTTTGGCCGAAAACGTTTACGTTTGCACTTCCCCGCCACAGGGAAGCTGCTAGCCGGGAATTCTCTGCCTGGTTCTACCCGCTGCCCGGAACGCTACGCAGGGCAAAAGCGATTCTCGTCCTCCGTGCTTGCTTTTTCTCAGAAAGAGCCGTTGTGTGCTTTTTCGCCGAAAACGCGTTTTTGGCCGAAAACGAGTACGTTTACACTTCCCAGCCACAGGAAAGCTGCTAGCCGGGAATTCTCTGCCTGGTTCTACCCGCTGCCCGGAACGCTAGGCAGGGCAAAAGCGATTCTCGTCCTCCGTGCTTGCTTTTTCTCAGAAAGAGCCGTGGTGTGCGTTTTCGACGGAAAACGCGTTTTCGGCCGAAAACGTGTACGTTTGCACTTCCCGGCCACAGGGAAGCTGCTAGCCGGGACTTCTCTGCCTGGTTCTACCCGCTGCCCGGAACGCTACGCAGGGCAAAAGCGATTCTCGTCCTCCGTGCTTGCTTTTTCTCAGAAAGAGCCGTGGTGTGCGTTTTCGCCGGAAAACGCGTTTTCGGCCGAAAACGTGTACGTTTGCACTTCCCCGCCACAGGGAAGCTGCTAGCCGGGAATTCTCTGCCTGGTTCTACCCGCTGCCCGGAACGCTAGGCAGGGCAAAAGCGATTCTCGTCCTCCGTGCTTGCTTTTTCTCAGAAAGAGCCGTGGTGTGCGTTTTCGCCGGAAAACGCGTTTTCGGCCGAAAACGTGTACGTTTGCACTTCCCCGCCACAGGGAAGCTGCTAGCCGGGAATTCTCTGCCTGGTTCTACCCGCTGCCCGGAACGCTAGGCAGGGCAAAAGCGATTCTCGTCCTCCGTGCTTGCTTTTTCTCAGAAAGAGCCGTGGTGTGCGTTTTCGCCGGAAAACGCGTTTTCGGCCGAAAACGTGTACGTTTGCACTTCCCCGCCACAGGGAAGCTGCTAGCCGGGAATTCTCTGCCTGGTTCTACCCGCTGCCCGGAACGCTACGCAGGGCAAAAGCGATTCTCGTCCTCCGTGCTTGCTTTTTCTCAGAAAGAGCCGTGGTGTGCGTTTTCCCCGGAAAACGCGTTTTCGGCCGAAAACGTGTACGTTTGCACTTCCCGGCCACAGGGAAGCTGCTAGCCGGGAATTCTCTGCCTGGTTCTACCCGCTGCCCGGAACGCTAGGCAGGGCAAAAGCGATTCTCGTCCTCCGTGCTTGCTTTTTCTCAGAAAGAGCCGTGGTGTGCGTTTTCGCCGGAAAACGCGTTTTCGGCCGAAAACGTGTACGTTTGCACTTCCCGGCCACAGGGAAGCTGCTAGCCGGGAATTCTCTACCTGGTTCTACCCGCTGCCCGGAACGCTACGCAGGGCAAAAGCGATTCTCGTCCTCCGTGCTTGCTTTTTCTCAGAAAGAGCCGTGGTGTGCGTTTTCGCCGGAAAATGCGTTTTCGGCCGAAAACTTGTACGTTTGCACTTCCCAGCCACAGGGAAGCTGCTAGCCGGGAATTCTCTGCCTGGTTCTACCCGCTGCCCGGAACGCTACGCAGGGCAAAAGCGATTCTCGTCCTCCGTGCTTGCTTTTTCTCAGAAAGAGCCGTGGTGTGCGTTTTCGCCGAAAACGCGTTTTTTGGCCGAAAACGTGTACGTTTGCACTTCCCCGCCACAGGGAAGCTGCTAGCCGGGAATTCTCTGCCTGGTTCTACCCGCTGCCCGGAACGCTACGCAGGGCAAAAGCGATTCTCGTCCTCCGTGCTTGCTTTTTCTCAGAAAGAGCCGTGGTGTACGATTTCGCCGGAAAACGCGTTTTCGGCCGAAAACGTGTACGTTTGCACTTCCCCGCCACAGGGAAGCTGCTAGCCGGGAATTCTCTGCCTGGTTCTACCCGCTGCCCGGAACGCTACGCAGGGCAAAAGCGATTCTCGTCCTCCGTGCTTGCTTTTTCTCAGAAAGAGCCGTGGTGTGCGTTTTCGCCGAAAACGCGTTTTTGGCAGAAAACGTGTACGTTTGCACTTCCCCGCCACAGGGAAGCTGCTAGCCGGGAATTCTCTGCCTGGTTCTACCCGCTGCCCGGAACGCTACGCAGGGCAAAAGCGATTCTCGTCCTCCGTGCTTGCTTTTTCTCAGAAAGAGCCGTGGTGTGCGTTTTCGCTGGAAAACGCGTTTTCGGCCGAAAACGTGTACGTTTGCACTTCCCCGCCACAGGGAAGCTGCTAGCCGGGAATTCTCTGCCTGGTTCTACCCGCTGCCCGGAACGCTACGCAGGGCAAAAGCGATTCTCGTCGTCCGTGCTTGCTTTTTCTCAGAAAGAGCCGTGGTGTGCGTTTTCGCCGGAAAACGCGTTTTTGGCCGAAAACGTGTACGTTTGCACTTCCCAGCCACAGGGAAGGTGCTAGCCGGGAATTCTCTGCCTGGTTCTACCCGCTGCCCGGAACGCTACGCAGGGCAAAAGCGATTCTCGTCCTCCGTGCTTGCTTTTTCTCAGAAAGAGCCGTGGTGCGCTTTTTCGCCGAAAACGCGTTTTCGGCCGAAAACGTGTACGTTTGCACTTCCCGGCCACAGGGAAGCTGCTAGCCGGGAATTCTCTGCCTGGTTCTACCCGCTGCCCGGAACGCTACGCAGGGCAAAAGCGATTCTCGTCCTCCTTGCTTGCTTTTTCTCAGAAAGAGCCGTGGTGTGCGTTTTCGCCGGAAAACGCGTTTTCGGCCGAAAACGTGTACGTTTGCACTTCCCCGCCACAGGGAAGGTGCTAGCCGTGAATTCTCTGCCTGGTTCTACCCGCTGACCGGAACGCTACGCAGGGCAAAAGCGATTCTCGTCCTCCGTGCTTGCTTTTTCTCAGAAAGAGCCGTGGTGTGCTTTTTCACCGAAAACGCGTTTTTGCCGAAAACGTGTACGTTTGCACTTCCCCGCCACAGGGAAGCTGCTAGCCGGGAATTCTCTGCCTGGTTCTACCCGCTGCCCGGAACGCTAGGCAGGGCAAAAGCGATTCTCGTCCTCCGTGCTTGCTTTTTCTCAGAAAGAGCCGTGGTGTGCGTTTTCGCCGGAAAACGCGTTTTCGGCCGAAAACGTGTACGTTTGCACTTCCCGGCCACAGGGAAGCTGCTAGCCGGGAATTCTCTGCCTGGTTCTACCCGCTGCCCGGAACGCTACGCAGGGCAAAAGCGATTCTCGTCCTCCGTGCTTGCTTTTTCTCAGAAAGAGCCGTGGTGTGCGTTTTCGCCGGAAAATGCGTTTTCGGCCGAAAACGTGTACGTTTGCACTTCCCAGCCACAGGGAAGCTGCTAGCCGGGAATTCTCTGCCTGGTTCTACCCGCTGCCCGGAACGCTACGCAGGGCAAAAGCGATTCTCGTCCTCCGTGCTTGCTTTTTCTCAGAAAGAGCCGTGGTGTGCGTTTTCGCCGGAAAACGCGTTTTTTGGCCGAAAACGTGTACGTTTGCACTTCCCCGCCACAGGGAAGCTGCTAGCCGGGAATTCTCTGCCTGGTTCTACCCGCTGCCCGGAACGCTACGCAGGGCAAAAGCGATTCTCGTCCTCCGTGCTTGCTTTTTCTCAGAAAGAGCCGTGGTGTGCGTTTTCGCTGGAAAACGCGTTTTCGGCCGAAAACATGTACGTTTGCAATTCCCCGCCACAGGGAAGCTGCTAGCCGTGAATTCTCTGCCTGGTTCTACCCGCTGCCCGGAACGCTACGCAGGGCAAAAGCGATTCTCGTCCTCCGTGCTTGCTTTTTCTCAGAAAGAGCCGTGGTGTGCGTTTTCGCCGGAAAACGCGTTTTCGGCCGAAAACGTGTACGTTTGCACTTCCCGGCCACAGGGAAGCTGCTAGCCGTGAATTCTCTGCCTGGTTCTACCCGCTGCCCGGAACGCTACGCAGGGCAAAAGCGATTCTCGTCCTCCGTGCTTGCTTTTTCTCAGAAAGAGCCGTGGTGTGCGTTTTCGCCGGAAAATGCGTTTTCGGCCGAAAACGTGTACGTTTGCACTTCCCCGCCACAGGGAAGCTGCTAGCCGGGAATTCTCTGCCTGGTTCTACCCGCTGCCCGGAACGCTACGCAGGGCAAAAGCGATTCTCGTCCTCCGTGCTTGCTTTTTCTCAGAAAGAGCCGTGGTGTGCGTTTTCGCCGAAAACGCGTTTTTTGGCAGAAAACGTGTACGTTTGCACTTCCCAGCCACAGGGAAGCTGCTAGCCGGGAATTCTCTGCCTGGTTCTACCCGCTGCCCGGAACGCTACGCAGGGCAAAAGCGATTCTCGTCCTCCGTGCTTGCTTTTTCTCAGAAAGAGCCGTGGTGTGCGTTTTCCCCGGAAAACGCGTTTTCGGCCGAAAACGTGTACGTTTGCACTTCCCCGCCACAGGGAAGCTGCTAGCCGGGAATTCTCTGCCTGGTTCTACCCGCTGCCCGGAACGCTACGCAGGGCAAAAGCGGTTCTCGTCCTCCGTGCTTGCTTTTTCTCAGAAAGAGCCGTGGTGTGCGTTTTCGCCGGAAAATGCGTTTTCGGCCGAAAACGTGTACGTTTGCACTTCCCCGCCACAGGGAAGCTGCTAGCCGGGAATTCTCTGCCTGGTTCTACCCGCTGCCCGGAACGCTACGCAGGGCAAAAGCGATTCTCGTCCTCCGTGCTTGCTTTTTCTCAGAAAGAGCCGTGGTGTGCGTTTTCGCCGGAAAATGCGTTTTCGGCCGAAAACGTGTACGTTTGCACTTCCCGGCCACAGGGAAGCTGCTAGCCGGGAATTCTCTGCCTGGTTCTACCCGCTGCCCGGAACGCTACGCAGGGCAAAAGCGATTCTCGTCCTCCGTGCTTGCTTTTTCTCAGAAAGAGCCGTGGTGTGCGTTTTCGCCGGAAAACGCGTTTTCGGCCGAAAACGTGTACGTTTGCACTTCCCGGCCACAGGGAAGCTGCTAGCCGGGAATTCTCTGCCTGGTTCTACCCGCTGCCCGGAACGCTACGCAGGGCAAAAGCGATTCTCGTCCTCCGTGCTTGCTTTTTCTCAGAAAGAGCCGTGGTGTGCGTTTTCGCCGGAAAACGCGTTTTCGGCCGAAAACGTGTACGTTTGCACTTCCCCGCCACAGGGAAGCTGCTAGCCGGGAATTCTCTGCCTGGTTCTACCCGCTGCCCGGAACGCTACGAAGGGCAAAAGCGATTCTCGTCCTCCGTGCTTGCTTTTTCTCAGAAAGAGCCGTGGTGTGCGTTTTCGCCGGAAAACGCGTTTTCGGCCGAAAACGTGTACGTTTGCACTTCCCGGCCACAGGGAAGCTGCTAGCCGGGAATTCTCTACCTGGTTCTACCCGCTGCCCGGAACGCTACGCAGGGCAAAAGCGATTCTCGTCCTCCGTGCTTGCTTTTTCTCAGAAAGAGCCGTGGTGTGCGTTTTCGCCGGAAAATGCGTTTTCGGCCGAAAACGTGTACGTTTGCACTTCCCAGCCACAGGGAAGCTGCTAGCCGGGAATTCTCTGCCTGGTTCTACCCGCTGCCCGGAACGCTACGCAGGGCAAAAGCGATTCTCGTCCTCCGTGCTTGCTTTTTCTCAGAAAGAGCCGTGGTGTGCGTTTTCGCCGGAAAACGCGTTTTCGGCCGAAAACGTGTACGTTTGCACTTCCCGGCCACAGGGAAGCTGCTAGCCGGGAATTCTCTGCCTGGTTCTACCCGCTGCCCGGAACGCTAGGCAGGGCAAAAGCGATTCTCGTCCTCCGTGCTTGCTTTTTCTCAGAAAGAGCCGTGGTGTGCGTTTTCGCCGGAAAACGCGTTTTCGGCCGAAAACGTGTACGTTTGCACTTCCCCGCCACAGGGAAGCTGCTAGCCGGGAATTCTCTGCCTGGTTCTACCCGCTGCCCGGAACGCTACGCAGGGCAAAAGCGATTCTCGTCCTCCGTGCTTGCTTTTTCTCAGAAAGAGCCGTGGTGTGCGTTTTCGCCGGAAAACGCGTTTTCGGCCGAAAACGTGTACGTTTGCACTTCCCGGCCACAGGGAAGCTGCTAGCCGTGAATTCTCTGCCTGGTTCTACCCGCTGCCCGGAACGCTACGCAGGGCAAAAGCGATTCTCGTCCTCCGTGCTTGCTTTTTCTCAGAAAGAGCCGTGGTGTGCGTTTTCGCCGGAAAACGCGTTTTCGGCCGAAAACGTGTACGTTTGCACTTCCCCGCCACAGGGAAGCTGCTAGCCGGGAATTCTCTGCCTGGTTCTACCCGCTGCCCGGAACGCTAGGCAGGGCAAAAGCGATTCTCGTCCTCCGTGCTTGCTTTTTCTCAGAAAGAGCCGTGGTGTGCGTTTTCCCCGGAAAACGCGTTTTCGGCCGAAAACGTGTACGTTTGCACTTCCCCGCCACAGGGAAGCTGCTAGCCGGGAATTCTCTGCCTGGTTCTACCCGCTGCCCGGAACGCTACGCAGGGCAAAAGCGATTCTCGTCCTCCGTGCTTGCTTTTTCTCAGAAAGAGCCGTGGTGTGCGTTTTCGCCGGAAAACGCGTTTTCGGCCGAAAACGTGTACGTTTGCACTTCCCCGCCACAGGGAAGCTGCTAGCCGGGAATTCTCTGCCTGGTTCTACCCGCTGCCCGGAACGCTACGCAGGGCAAAAGCGATTCTCGTCCTCCGTGCTTGCTTTTTCTCAGAAAGAGCCGTGGTGTGCGTTTTCGCCGGAAAACGTGTTTTCGGCCGAAAACGTGTACGTTTGCACTTCCCCGCCACAGGGAAGCGGCTAGCCGGGAATTCTCTGCCTGGTTCTACCCGCTGCCCGGAACGCTACGCAGGGCAAAAGCGATTCTCGTCCTCCGTGCTTGCTTTTTCTCAGAAAGAGCCGTGGTGTGCGTTTTCGCCGGAAAACGCGTTTTCGGCCGAAAACGTGTACGTTTGCACTTCCCCGCCACAGGGAAGCTGCTAGCCGGGAATTCTCTGCCTGGTTCTACCCGCTGCCCGGAACGCTACGCAGGGCAAAAGCGATTCTCGTCCTCCGTGCTTGCTTTTTCTCAGAAAGAGCCGTGGTGTGCGTTTTCGCCGGAAAACGCGTTTTCGGCCGAAAACGTGTACGTTTGCACTTCCCCGCCACAGGGAAGCTGCTAGCCGGGAATTCTCTGCCTGGTTCTACCCGCTGCCCATTACGCTACGCAGGGCAAAAGCGATTCTCGTCCTCCGTGCTTGCTTTTTCTCAGAAAGAGCCGTGGTGTGCGTTTTCGCCGAAAACGCGTTTTTGGCAGAAAACGTGTACGTTTGCACTTCCCCGCCACAGGGAAGCTGATAGCCGGGAATTCTCTGCCTGGTTCTACCCGCTGCCCGGAACGCTACGCAGGGCAAAAGCGATTCTCGTCCTCCGTGCTTGCTTTTTCTCAGAAAGAGCCGTGGTGTGCGTTTTCGCCGGAAAACGCGTTTTCGGCCGAAAACGTGTACGTTTGCACTTCCCCGCCACAGGGAAGCTGCTAGCCGGGAATTCTCTGCCTGGTTCTACCCGCTGCCCGTTACGCTACGCAGGGCAAAAGCGATTCTCGTCCTCCGTGCTTGCTTTTTCTCAGAAAGAGCCGTGGTGTGCGTTTTCCCCGGAAAACGCGTTTTCGGCCGAAAACGTGTACGTTTGCACTTCCCGGCCACAGGGAAGCTGCTAGCCGGGAATTCTCTGCCTGGTTCTACCCGCTGCCCGGAACGCTACGCAGGGCAAAAGCGATTCTCGTCCTCCGTGCTTGCTTTTTCTCAGAAAGAGCCGTGGTGTGCGTTTTCGCCGAAAACGCGTTTTCGGCCGAAAACGTGTACGTTTGCACTTCCCGGCCACAGGGAAGCTGCTAGCCGGGAATTCTCTGCCTGGTTCTACCCGCTGCCCGGAACGCTACGCAGGGCAAAAGCGATTCTCGTCCTCCGTGCTTGCTTTTTCTCAGAAAGAGCCGTGGTGTGCGTTTTCGCCGAAAACGCGTTTTCTGCCGAAAACGTGTACGTTTGCACTTCCCGGCCACAGGGAAGCTGCTAGCCGGGAATTCTCTGCCTGGTTCTACCCGCTGCCCGGAACGCTACGCAGGGCAAAAGCGATTCTCGTCCTCCGTGCTTGCTTTTTCTCAGAAAGAGCCGTGGTGTGCTTTTTCACCGAAAACGCGTTTTTGCCGAAAACGTGTAGGTTTGCACTTCCCCGCCACAGGGAAGCTGCTAGCCGGGAATTCTCTGCCTGGTTCTACCCGCTGCCCGGAACGCTAGGCAGGGCAAAAGCGATTCTCGTCCTCCGTGCTTGCTTTTTCTCAGAAAGAGCCGTGGTGTGCGTTTTCGCCGGAAAACGCGTTTTCGGCCGAAAACGTGTACGTTTGCACTTCCCCGCCACAGGGAAGCTGCTAGCCGGGAATTCTCTGCCTGGTTCTACCCGCTGCCCGGAACGCTACGCAGGGCAAAAGCGGTTCTCGTCCTCCGTGCTTGCTTTTTCTCAGAAAGAGCCGTGGTGTGCGTTTTCGCCGGAAAATGCGTTTTCGGCCGAAAACGTGTACGTTTGCACTTCCCCGCCACAGGGAAGCTGCTAGCCGGGAATTCTCTGCCTGGTTCTACCCGCTGCCCGGAACGCTACGCAGGGCAAAAGCGATTCTCGTCCTCCGTGCTTGCTTTTTCTCAGAAAGAGCCGTGGTGTGCGTTTTCGCCGGAAAACGCGTTTTCGGCCGAAAACGTGTACGTTTGCACTTCCCCGCCACAGGGAAGCTGCTAGCCGGGAATTCTCTGCCTGGTTCTACCCGCTGCCCGGAACGCTACGCAGGGCAAAAGCGATTCTCGTCCTCCGTGCTTGCTTTTTCTCAGAAAGAGCCGTTGTGTGCTTTTTCGCCGAAAACGCGTTTTTGGCCGAAAACGTGTACGTTTGCACTTCCCAGCCACAGGAAAGCTGCTAGCCGGGAATTCTCTGCCTGGTTCTACCCGCTGCCCGGAACGCTAGGCAGGGCAAAAGCGATTCTCGTCCTCCGTGCTTGCTTTTTCTCAGAAAGAGCCGTGGTGTGCGTTTTCGCCGGAAAACGCGTTTTCGGCCGAAAACGTGTACGTTTGCACTTCCCCGCCACAGGGAAGCTGCTAGCCGGGAATTCTCTGCCTGGTTCTACCCGCTGCCCGGAACGCTAGGCAGGGCAAAAGCGATTCTCGTCCT
The DNA here is from genome assembly GCF_965140245.1 of Athene noctua. NCBI lineage: Eukaryota > Metazoa > Chordata > Aves > Strigiformes > Strigidae > Athene > Athene noctua. The sequence goes on from NW_027437871.1 coordinate 49,741, forward strand.
CCGTGCTTGCTTTTTCTCAGAAAGAGCCGTGGTGTGCGTTTTCGCCGGAAAACGCGTTTTCGGCCGAAAACGTGTACGTTTGCACTTCCCCGCCACAGGGAAGCTGCTAGCCGGGAATTCTCTGCCTGGTTCTACCCGCTGCCCGGAACGCTACGCAGGGCAAAAGCGATTCTCGTCCTCCGTGCTTGCTTTTTCTCAGAAAGAGCCGTGGTGTGCGTTTTCGCCGAAAACGCGTTTTTGGCAGAAAACGTGTACGTTTGCACTTCCCAGCCACAGGGAAGCTGCTAGCCGGGAATTCTCTGCCTGGTTCTACCCGCTGCCCGGAACGCTACGCAGGGCAAAAGCGATTCTCGTCCTCCGTGCTTGCTTTTTCTCAGAAAGAGCCGTTGTGTGCTTTTTCGCCGAAAACGCATTTTTTGGCCGAAAACATGTACGTTTGCACTTCCCCGCCACAGGGAAGCTGCTAGCCGGGAATTCTCTGCCTGGTTCTACGCGCTGCCCGGAACGCTAGGCAGGGCAAAAGCGATTCTCGTCCTCCGTGCTTGCTTTTTCTCAGAAAGAGCCGTGGTGTGCGTTTTCCCCGGAAAACGCGTTTTCGGCCGAAAACGTGTACGTTTGCACTTCCCCGCCACAGGGAAGCTGCTAGCCGGGAATTCTCTGCCTGGTTCTACCCGCTGCCCGGAACGCTAGGCAGGGCAAAAGCGATTCTCGTCCTCCGTGCTTGCTTTTTCTCAGAAAGAGCCGTGGTGTGCGTTTTCCCCGGAAAACGCGTTTTCGGCCGAAAACGTGTACGTTTGCACTTCCCGGCCACAGGGAAGCTGCTAGCCGGGAATTCTCTGCCTGGTTCTACCCGCTGCCCGGAACGCTACGCAGGGCAAAAGCGATTCTCGTCCTCCGTGCTTGCTTTTTCTCAGAAAGAGCCGTGGTGTGCGTTTTCGCCGGAAAACGCGTTTTCGGCCGAAAACGTGTACGTTTGCACTTCCCGGCCACAGGGAAGCTGCTAGCCGGGAATTCTCTGCCTGGTTCTACCCGCTGCCCGGAACGCTACGCAGGGCAAAAGCGATTCTCGTCCTCCGTGCTTGCTTTTTCTCAGAAAGAGCCGTGGTGTGCGTTTTCGCCGGAAAACGCGTTTTCGGCCGAAAACGTGTACGTTTGCACTTCCCGGCCACAGGGAAGCTGCTAGCCGGGAATTCTCTGCCTGGTTCTACCCGCTGCCCGGAACGCTACGCAGGGCAAAAGCGATTCTCGTCCTCCGTGCTTGCTTTTTCTCAGAAAGAGCCGTGGTGTGCGTTTTCGCCGGAAAACGCGTTTTCGGCCGAAAACGTGTACGTTTGCACTTCCCGGCCACAGGGAAGCTGCTAGCCGGGAATTCTCTGCCTGGTTCTACCCGCTGCCCGGAACGCTACGCAGGGCAAAAGCGATTCTCGTCCTCCGTGCTTGCTTTTTCTCAGAAAGAGCCGTGGTGTGCGTTTTCCCCGGAAAACGCGTTTTCGGCCGAAAACGTGTACGTTTGCACTTCCCCGCCACAGGGAAGCTGCTAGCCGGGAATTCTCTGCCTGGTTCTACCCGCTGCCCGGAACGCTACGCAGGGCAAAAGCGATTCTCGTCCTCCGTGCTTGCTTTTTCTCAGATAGAGCCGTGGTGTGCGTTTTCGCCGGAAAACGCGTTTTTGGCAGAAAACGTGTACGTTTGCACTTCCCCGCCACAGGGAAGCTGCTAGCCGGGAATTCTCTACCTGGTTCTACCCGCTGCCCGGAACGCTACGCAGGGCAAAAGCGATTCTCGTCCTCCGTGCTTGCTTTTTCTCAGAAAGAGCCGTGGTGTGCGTTTTCGCCGGAAAATGCGTTTTCGGCCGAAAACGTGTACGTTTGCACTTCCCAGCCACAGGGAAGCTGCTAGCCGGGAATTCTCTGCCTGGTTCTACCCGCTGCCCGGAACGCTACGCAGGGCAAAAGCGATTCTCGTCCTCCGTGCTTGCTTTTTCTCAGAAAGAGCCGTGGTGTGCGTTTTCGCCGAAAACGCGTTTTTTGGCCGAAAACGTGTACGTTTGCACTTCCCCGCCACAGGGAAGCTGCTAGCCGGGAATTCTCTGCCTGGTTCTACCCGCTGCCCGGAACGCTACGCAGGGCAAAAGCGATTCTCGTCCTCCGTGCTTGCTTTTTCTCAGAAAGAGCCGTGGTGTGCGTTTTCGCTGGAAAACGCGTTTTCGGCCGAAAACGTGTACGTTTGCAATTCCCCGCCACAGGGAAGGTGCTAGCCGTGAATTCTCTGCCTGGTTCTACCCGCTGCCCGGAACGCTACGCAGGGCAAAAGCGATTCTCGTCCTCCGTGCTTGCTTTTTCTCAGAAAGAGCCGTGGTGTGCGTTTTCGCCGGAAAACGCGTTTTCGGCCGAAAACGTGTACGTTTGCACTTCCCGGCCACAGGGAAGCTGCTAGCCGGGAATTCTCTGCCTGGTTCTACCCGCTGCCCGGAACGCTACGCAGGGCAAAAGCGATTCTCGTCCTCCGTGCTTGCTTTTTCTCAGAAAGAGCCGTGGTGTGCGTTTTCGCCGAAAACGCGTTTTCGGCCGAAAACGTGTACGTTTGCACTTCCCCGCCACAGGGAAGCTGCTAGCCGGGAATTCTCTGCCTGGTTCTACCCGCTGCCCGGAACGCTACGCAGGGCAAAAGCGATTCTCGTCCTCCGTGCTTGCTTTTTCTCAGAAAGAGCCGTTGTGTGCTTTTTCGCCGAAAACGCGTTTTTGGCCGAAAACGTGTACGTTTACACTTCCCAGCCACAGGAAAGCTGCTAGCCGGGAATTCTCTGCCTGGTTCTACCCGCTGCCCGGAACGCTAGGCAGGGCAAAAGCGATTCTCGTCCTCCGTGCTTGCTTTTTCTCAGAAAGAGCCGTGGTGTGCGTTTTCGACGGAAAACGCGTTTTCGGCCGAAAACGTGTACGTTTGCACTTCCCGGCCACAGGGAAGCTGCTAGCCGGGACTTCTCTGCCTGGTTCTACCCGCTGCCCGGAACGCTACGCAGGGCAAAAGCGATTCTCGTCCTCCGTGCTTGCTTTTTCTCAGAAAGAGCCGTGGTGTGCGTTTTCGCCGGAAAACGCGTTTTCGGCCGAAAACGTGTACGTTTGCACTTCCCCGCCACAGGGAAGCTGCTAGCCGGGAATTCTCTGCCTGGTTCTACCCGCTGCCCGGAACGCTAGGCAGGGCAAAAGCGATTCTCGTCCTCCGTGCTTGCTTTTTCTCAGAAAGAGCCGTGGTGTGCGTTTTCGACGGAAAACGCGTTTTCGGCCGAAAACGTGTACGTTTGCACTTCCCGGCCACAGGGAAGCTGCTAGCCGGGACTTCTCTGCCTGGTTCTACCCGCTGCCCGGAACGCTACGCAGGGCAAAAGCGATTCTCGTCCTCCGTGCTTGCTTTTTCTCAGAAAGAGCCGTGGTGTGCGTTTTCGCCGGAAAACGCGTTTTCGGCCGAAAACGTGTACGTTTGCACTTCCCCGCCACAGGGAAGCTGCTAGCCGGGAATTCTCTGCCTGGTTCTACCCGCTGCCCGGAACGCTACGCAGGGCAAAAGCGATTCTCGTCCTCCGTGCTTGCTTTTTCTCAGAAAGAGCCGTGGTGTGCGTTTTCGCCGGAAAACGCGTTTTCGGCCGAAAACGTGTACGTTTGCACTTCCCCGCCACAGGGAAGCTGCTAGCCGGGAATTCTCTGCCTGGTTCTACCCGCTGCCCGGAACGCTACGCAGGGCAAAAGCGATTCTCGTCCTCCGTGCTTGCTATTTCTCAGAAAGAGCCGTGGTGTGCGTTTTCGCCGGAAAACGCGTTTTCGGCCGAAAACGTGTACGTTTGCACTTCCCCGCCACAGGGAAGCTGCTAGCCGGGAATTCTCTGCCTGGTTCTACCCGCTGCCCGGAACGCTACGCAGGGCAAAAGCGATTCTCGTCCTCCGTGCTTGCTTTTTCTCAGAAAGAGCCGTGGTGTGCGTTTTCCCCGGAAAACGCGTTTTCGGCCGAAAACGTGTACGTTTGCACTTCCCCGCCACAGGGAAGCTGCTAGCCGGGAATTCTCTGCCTGGTTCTACCCGCTGCCCGGAACGCTACGCAGGGCAAAAGCGATTCTCGTCCTCCGTGCTTGCTTTTTCTCAGAAAGAGCCGTGGTGTGCGTTTTCGCCGGAAAACGCGTTTTCGGCCGAAAACGTGTACGTTTGCACTTCCCGGCCACAGGGAAGCTGCTAGCCGGGAATTCTCTGCCTGGTTCTACCCGCTGCCCGGAACGCTACGCAGGGCAAAAGCGATTCTCGTCCTCCGTGCTTGCTTTTTCTCAGAAAGAGCCGTGGTGTGCGTTTTCGCCGGAAAACGCGTTTTCGGCCGAAAACGTGTACGTTTGCACTTCCCGGCCACAGGGAAGCTGCTAGCCGGGAATTCTCTACCTGGTTCTACCCGCTGCCCGGAACGCTACGCAGGGCAAAAGCGATTCTCGTCCTCCGTGCTTGCTTTTTCTCAGAAAGAGCCGTGGTGTGCGTTTTCGCCGAAAACGCGTTTTTTGGCCGAAAACGTGTACGTTTGCACTTCCCCGCCACAGGGAAGCTGCTAGCCGGGAATTCTCTGCCTGGTTCTACCCGCTGCCCGGAACGCTACGCAGGGCAAAAGCGATTCTCGTCCTCCGTGCTTGCTTTTTCTCAGAAAGAGCCGTGGTGTACGATTTCGCCGGAAAACGCGTTTTCGGCCGAAAACGTGTACGTTTGCACTTCCCCGCCACAGGGAAGCTGCTAGCCGGGAATTCTCTGCCTGGTTCTACCCGCTGCCCGGAACGCTACGCAGGGCAAAAGCGATTCTCGTCCTCCGTGCTTGCTTTTTCTCAGAAAGAGCCGTGGTGTGCGTTTTCGCCGAAAACGCGTTTTTGGCAGAAAACGTGTACGTTTGCACTTCCCCGCCACAGGGAAGCTGCTAGCCGGGAATTCTCTGCCTGGTTCTACCCGCTGCCCGGAACGCTAGGCAGGGCAAAAGCGATTCTCGTCCTCCGTGCTTGCTTTTTCTCAGAAAGAGCCGTGGTGTGCGTTTTCGCCGGAAAACGCGTTTTCGGCCGAAAACGTGTACGTTTGCACTTCCCCGCCACAGGGAAGCTGCTAGCCGGGAATTCTCTGCCTGGTTCTACCCGCTGCCCGGAACGCTACGCAGGGCAAAAGCGATTCTCGTCCTCCGTGCTTGCTTTTTCTCAGAAAGAGCCGTGGTGTGCGTTTTCGCCGGAAAACGCGTTTTTGGCCGAAAACGTGTACGTTTGCACTTCCCAGCCACAGGGAAGGTGCTAGCCGGGAATTCTCTGCCTGGTTCTACCCGCTGCCCGGAACGCTACGCAGGGCAAAAGCGATTCTCGTCCTCCGTGCTTGCTTTTTCTCAGAAAGAGCCGTGGTGCGCTTTTTCGCCGAAAACGCGTTTTCGGCCGAAAACGTGTACGTTTGCACTTCCCGGCCACAGGGAAGCTGCTAGCCGGGAATTCTCTGCCTGGTTCTACCCGCTGCCCGGAACGCTACGCAGGGCAAAAGCGATTCTCGTCCTCCGTGCTTGCTTTTTCTCAGAAAGAGCCGTGGTGTGCTTTTTCACCGAAAACGCGTTTTCGGCAGAAAACGTGTACGTTTGCACTTCCCCGCCACAGGGAAGCTGCTAGCCGGGAATTCTCTGCCTGGTTCTACCCGCTGCCCGGAACGCTACGCAGGGCAAAAGCGATTCTCGTCCTCCGTGCTTGCTTTTTCTCAGAAAGAGCCGTGGTGTGCGTTTTCGCCGGAAAACGCGTTTTCGGCCGAAAACGTGTACGTTTGCACTTCCCGGCCACAGGGAAGCTGCTAGCCGGGAATTCTCTGCCTGGTTCTACCCGCTGCCCGGAACGCTACGCAGGGCAAAAGCGATTCTCGTCCTCCGTGCTTGCTTTTTCTCAGAAAGAGCCGTGGTGTGCGTTTTCACCGGAAAACGCGTTTTCGGCCGAAAACGTGTACGTTTGCACTTCCCCGCCACAGGGAAGCTGCTAGCCGGGAATTCTCTGCCTGGTTCTACCCGCTGCCCGGAACGCTAGGCAGGGCAAAAGCGATTCTCGTCCTCCGTGCTTGCTTTTTCTCAGAAAGAGCCGTGGTGTGCGTTTTCCCCGGAAAACGCGTTTTCGGCCGAAAACGTGTACGTTTGCACTTCCCCGCCACAGGGAAGCTGCTAGCCGGGAATTCTCTGCCTGGTTCTACCCGCTGCCCGGAACGCTACGCAGGGCAAAAGCGATTCTCGTCCTCCGTGCTTGCTTTTTCTCAGAAAGAGCCGTGGTGTGCGTTTTCGCCGGAAAACGCGTTTTCGGCCGAAAACGTGTACGTTTGCACTTCCCCGCCACAGGGAAGCTGCTAGCCGGGAATTCTCTGCCTGGTTCTACCCGCTGCCCGGAACGCTACGCAGGGCAAAAGCGATTCTCGTCCTCCGTGCTTGCTTTTTCTCAGAAAGAGCCGTGGTGTGCGTTTTCGCCGGAAAACGTGTTTTCGGCCGAAAACGTGTACGTTTGCACTTCCCCGCCACAGGGAAGCGGCTAGCCGGGAATTCTCTGCCTGGTTCTACCCGCTGCCCGGAACGCTACGCAGGGCAAAAGCGATTCTCGTCCTCCGTGCTTGCTTTTTCTCAGAAAGAGCCGTGGTGTGCGTTTTCGCCGGAAAACGCGTTTTCGGCCGAAAACGTGTACGTTTGCACTTCCCCGCCACAGGGAAGCTGCTAGCCGGGAATTCTCTGCCTGGTTCTACCCGCTGCCCGGAACGCTACGCAGGGCAAAAGCGATTCTCGTCCTCCGTGCTTGCTTTTTCTCAGAAAGAGCCGTGGTGTGCGTTTTCGCCGGAAAACGCGTTTTCGGCCGAAAACGTGTACGTTTGCACTTCCCCGCCACAGGGAAGCTGCTAGCCGGGAATTCTCTGCCTGGTTCTACCCGCTGCCCGTTACGCTACGCAGGGCAAAAGCGATTCTCGTCCTCCGTGCTTGCTTTTTCTCAGAAAGAGCCGTGGTGTGCGTTTTCGCCGAAAACGCGTTTTTGGCAGAAAACGTGTACGTTTGCACTTCCCCGCCACAGGGAAGCTGCTAGCCGGGAATTCTCTGCCTGGTTCTACCCGCTGCCCGGAACGCTAGGCAGGGCAAAAGCGATTCTCGTCCTCCGTGCTTGCTTTTTCTCAGAAAGAGCCGTGGTGTGCGTTTTCGCCGGAAAACGCGTTTTCGGCCGAAAACGTGTACGTTTGCACTTCCCCGCCACAGGGAAGCTGCTAGCCGGGAATTCTCTGCCTGGTTCTACCCGCTGCCCGGAACGCTACGCAGGGCAAAAGCGATTCTCGTCCTCCGTGCTTGCTTTTTCTCAGAAAGAGCCGTGGTGTGCGTTTTCGCCGGAAAACGCGTTTTCGGCCGAAAACGTGTACGTTTGCACTTCCCGGCCACAGGGAAGCTGCTAGCCGGGAATTCTCTGCCTGGTTCTACCCGCTGACCGGAACGCTACGCAGGGCAAAAGCGATTCTCGTCCTCCGTGCTTGCTTTTTCTCAGAAAGAGCCGTGGTGTGCTTTTACACCGAAAACGCGTTTTTGCCGAAAACGTGTAGGTTTGCACTTCCCCGCCACAGGGAAGCTGCTAGCCGGGAATTCTCTGCCTGGTTCTACCCGCTGCCCGGAACGCTACGCAGGGCAAAAGCGATTCTCGTCCTCCGTGCTTGCTTTTTCTCAGAAAGAGCCGTGGTGTGCGTTTTCGCCGGAAAACGCGTTTTCGGCCGAAAACGTGTACGTTTGCACTTCCCCGCCACAGGGAAGCTGCTAGCCGGGAATTCTCTGCCTGGTTCTACCCGCTGCCCGGAACGCTACGCAGGGCAAAAGCGATTCTCGTCCTCCGTGCTTGCTTTTTCTCAGAAAGAGCCGTGGTGTGCGTTTTCGCCGAAAACGCGTTTTTTGGCAGAAAACGTGTACGTTTGCACTTCCCAGCCACAGGGAAGCTGCTAGCCGGGAATTCTCTGCCTGGTTCTACCCGCTGCCCGGAACGCTAGGCAGGGCAAAAGCGATTCTCGTCCTCCGTGCTTGCTTTTTCTCAGAAAGAGCCGTGGTGTGCGTTTTCGCCGGAAAACGCGTTTTCGGCCGAAAACGTGTACGTTTGCACTTCCCCGCCACAGGGAAGCTGCTAGCCGGGAATTCTCTGCCTGGTTCTACCCGCTGCCCGGAACGCTACGCAGGGCAAAAGCGGTTCTCGTCCTCCGTGCTTGCTTTTTCTCAGAAAGAGCCGTGGTGTGCGTTTTCGCCGGAAAATGCGTTTTCGGCCGAAAACGTGTACGTTTGCACTTCCCCGCCACAGGGAAGCTGCTAGCCGGGAATTCTCTGCCTGGTTCTACCCGCTGCCCGGAACGCTACGCAGGGCAAAAGCGATTCTCGTCCTCCGTGCTTGCTTTTTCTCAGAAAGAGCCGTGGTGTGCGTTTTCGCCGGAAAATGCGTTTTCGGCCGAAAACGTGTACGTTTGCACTTCCCCGCCACAGGGAAGCTGCTAGCCGGGAATTCTCTGCCTGGTTCTACCCGCTGCCCGGAACGCTACGCAGGGCAAAAGCGATTCTCGTCCTCCGTGCTTGCTTTTTCTCAGAAAGAGCCGTGGTGTGCGTTTTCGCCGGAAAACGCGTTTTCGGCCGAAAACGTGTACGTTTGCACTTCCCCGCCACAGGGAAGCTGCTAGCCGGGAATTCTCTGCCTGGTTCTACCCGCTGCCCGGAACGCTACGCAGGGCAAAAGCGATTCTCGTCCTCCGTGCTTGCTTTTTCTCAGAAAGAGCCGTGGTGTGCGTTTTCGCCGGAAAATGCGTTTTCGGCCGAAAACGTGTACGTTTGCACTTCCCCGCCACAGGGAAGCTGCTAGCCGGGAATTCTCTGCCTGGTTCTACCCGCTGCCCGGAACGCTACGCAGGGCAAAAGCGATTCTCGTCCTCCGTGCTTGCTTTTTCTCAGAAAGAGCCGTGGTGTGCGTTTTCGCCGGAAAACGCGTTTTCGGCCGAAAACGTGTACGTTTGCACTTCCCCGCCACAGGGAAGCTGCTAGCCGGGAATTCTCTGCCTGGTTCTACCCGCTGCCCGGAACGCTACGCAGGGCAAAAGCGATTCTCGTCCTCCGTGCTTGCTTTTTCTCAGAAAGAGCCGTGGTGTGCGTTTTCGCCGGAAAACGCGTTTTCGGCCGAAAACGTGTACGTTTGCACTTCCCCGCCACAGGGAAGCTGCTAGCCGGGAATTCTCTGCCTGGTTCTACCCGCTGCCCGGAACGCTAGGCAGGGCAAAAGCGATTCTCGTCCTCCGTGCTTGCTTTTTCTCAGAAAGAGCCGTGGTGTGCGTTTTCGCCGGAAAACGCGTTTTCGGCCGAAAACGTGTACGTTTGCACTTCCCCGCCACAGGGAAGCTGCTAGCCGGGAATTCTCTGCCTGGTTCTACCCGCTGCCCGGAACGCTACGCAGGGCAAAAGCGATTCTCGTCCTCCGTGCTTGCTTTTTCTCAGAAAGAGCCGTGGTGTGCGTTTTCGCCGAAAACGCGTTTTTGGCAGAAAACGTGTACGTTTGCACTTCCCAGCCACAGGGAAGCTGCTAGCCGGGACTTCTCTGCCTGGTTCTACCCGCTGCCCGGAACGCTACGCAGGGCAAAAGCGATTCTCGTCCTCCGTGCTTGCTTTTTCTCAGAAAGAGCCGTTGTGTGCTTTTTCGCCGAAAACGCATTTTTTGGCCGAAAACATGTACGTTTGCACTTCCCAGCCACAGGAAAGCTGCTAGCCGGGAATTCTCTGCCTGGTTCTACCCGCTGCCCGGAACGCTACGCAGGGCAAAAGCGATTCTCGTCCTCCTTGCTTGCTTTTTCTCAGAAAGAGCCGTGGTGTGCGTTTTCGCCGGAAAACGCGTTTTCGGCCGAAAACGTGTACGTTTGCACTTCCCCGCCACAGGGAAGCTGCTAGCCGGGAATTCTCTGCCTGGTTCTACCCGCTGCCCGGAACGCTAGGCAGGGCAAAAGCGATTCTCGTCCTCCGTGCTTGCTTTTTCTCAGAAAGAGCCGTGGTGTGCGTTTTCGCCGGAAAACGCGTTTTCGGCCGAAAACGTGTACGTTTGCACTTCCCAGCCACAGGGAAGCTGCTAGCCGGGAATTCTCTGCCTGGTTCTACCCGCTGCCCGGAACGCTACGCAGGGCAAAAGCGATTCTCGTCCTCCGTGCTTGCTTTTTCTCAGAAAGAGCCGTGGTGTGCGTTTTCGCCGGAAAACGCGTTTTCGGCCGAAAACGTGTACGTTTGCACTTCCCCGCCACAGGGAAGCTGCTAGCCGGGAATTCTCTGCCTGGTTCTACCCGCTGCCCGGAACGCTACGCAGGGCAAAAGCGATTCTCGTCCTCCGTGCTTGCTTTTTCTCAGAAAGAGCCGTGGTGTGCGTTTTCGCTGAAAACGCGTTTTTGGCAGAAAACGTGTACGTTTGCACTTCCCCGCCACAGGGAAGCTGCTAGCCGGGAATTCTCTGCCTGGTTCTACGCGCTGCCCGGAACGCTAGGCAGGGCAAAAGCGATTCTCGTCCTCCGTGCTTGCTTTTTCTCAGAAAGAGCCGTGGTGTGCGTTTTCCCCGGAAAACGCGTTTTCGGCCGAAAACGTGTACGTTTGCACTTCCCCGCCACAGGGAAGCTGCTAGCCGGGAATTCTCTGCCTGGTTCTACCCGCTGCCCGGAACGCTACGCAGGGCAAAAGCGATTCTCGTCCTCCGTGCTTGCTTTTTCTCAGAAAGAGCCGTGGTGTGCGTTTTCCCCGGAAAACGCGTTTTCGGCCGAAAACGTGTACGTTTGCACTTCCCGGCCACAGGGAAGCTGCTAGCCGGGAATTCTCTGCTGGTTCTACCCGCTGCCCGGAACGCTACGCAGGGCAAAAGCGATTCTCGTCCTCCGTGCTTGCTTTTTCTCAGAAAGAGCCGTGGTGTGCGTTTTCGCCGGAAAACGCGTTTTCGGCCGAAAACGTGTACGTTTGCACTTCCCGGCCACAGGGAAGCTGCTAGCCGGGAATTCTCTGCCTGGTTCTACCCGCTGCCCGGAACGCTACGCAGGGCAAAAGCGATTCTCGTCCTCCGTGCTTGCTTTTTCTCAGAAAGAGCCGTGGTGTGCGTTTTCGCCGGAAAACGCGTTTTCGGCCGAAAACGTGTACGTTTGCACTTCCCGGCCACAGGGGAGCTGCTAGCCGGGAATTCTCTGCCTGGTTCTACCCGCTGCCCGGAACGCTACGCAGGGCAAAAGCGATTCTCGTCCTCCGTGCTTGCTTTTTCTCAGAAAGAGCCGTGGTGTGCGTTTTCGCCGGAAAACGCGTTTTCGGCCGAAAACGTGTACGTTTGCACTTCCCGGCCACAGGGAAGCTGCTAGCCGGGAATTCTCTGCCTGGTTCTACCCGCTGCCCGGAACGCTACGCAGGGCAAAAGCGATTCTCGTCCTCCGTGCTTGCTTTTTCTCAGAAAGAGCCGTGGTGTGCGTTTTCGCCGGAAAACGCGTTTTCGGCCGAAAACGTGTACGTTTGCACTTCCCCGCCACAGGGAAGCTGCTAGCCGGGAATTCTCTGCCTGGTTCTACCCGCTGCCCGGAACGCTACGCAGGGCAAAAGCGATTCTCGTCCTCCGTGCTTGCTTTTTCTCAGAAAGAGCCGTGGTGTGCGTTTTCGCTGGAAAACGCGTTTTCGGCCGAAAACGTGTACGTTTGCACTTCCCCGCCACAGGGAAGGTGCTAGCCGTGAATTCTCTGCCTGGTTCTACCCGCTGCCCGGAACGCTACGCAGGGCAAAAGCGATTCTCGTCCTCCGTGCTTGCTTTTTCTCAGAAAGAGCCGTGGTGTGCGTTTTCGCCGGAAAACGCGTTTTCGGCCGAAAACGTGTACGTTTGCACTTCCCGGCCACAGGGAAGCTGCTAGCCGGGAATTCTCTGCCTGGTTCTACCCGCTGCCCGGAACGCTACGCAGGGCAAAAGCGATTCTCGTCCTCCGTGCTTGCTTTTTCTCAGAAAGAGCCGTGGTGTGCGTTTTCGCCGAAAACGCGTTTTCGGCCGAAAACGTGTACGTTTGCACTTCCCGGCCACAGGGAAGCTGCTAGCCGGGAATTCTCTGCCTGGTTCTACCCGCTGCCCGGAACGCTACGCAGGGCAAAAGCGATTCTCGTCCTCCGTGCTTGCTTTTTCTCAGAAAGAGCCGTGGTGTGCGTTTTCGCCGGAAAACGCGTTTTCGGCCGAAAACGTGTACGTTTGCACTTCCCCGCCACAGGGAAGCTGCTAGCCGGGAATTCTCTGCCTGGTTCTACCCGCTGCCCGGAACGCTACGCAGGGCAAAAGCGATTCTCGTCCTCCGTGCTTGCTTTTTCTCAGAAAGAGCCGTGGTGTGCGTTTTCGCCGGAAAACGCGTTTTCGGCCGAAAACGTGTACGTTTGCACTTCCCCGCCACAGGGAAGCTGCTAGCCGGGAATTCTCTGCCTGGTTCTACCCGCTGCCCGGAACGCTACGCAGGGCAAAAGCGATTCTCGTCCTCCGTGCTTGCTTTTTCTCAGAAAGAGCCGTTGTGTGCTTTTTCGCCGAAAACGCGTTTTTGGCCGAAAACGTTTACGTTTGCACTTCCCCGCCACAGGGAAGCTGCTAGCCGGGAATTCTCTGCCTGGTTCTACCCGCTGCCCGGAACGCTACGCAGGGCAAAAGCGATTCTCGTCCTCCGTGCTTGCTTTTTCTCAGAAAGAGCCGTTGTGTGCTTTTTCGCCGAAAACGCGTTTTTGGCCGAAAACGTGTACGTTTACACTTCCCAGCCACAGGAAAGCTGCTAGCCGGGAATTCTCTGCCTGGTTCTACCCGCTGCCCGGAACGCTAGGCAGGGCAAAAGCGATTCTCGTCCTCCGTGCTTGCTTTTTCTCAGAAAGAGCCGTGGTGTGCGTTTTCGACGGAAAACGCGTTTTCGGCCGAAAACGTGTACGTTTGCACTTCCCGGCCACAGGGAAGCTGCTAGCCGGGACTTCTCTGCCTGGTTCTACCCGCTGCCCGGAACGCTACGCAGGGCAAAAGCGATTCTCGTCCTCCGTGCTTGCTTTTTCTCAGAAAGAGCCGTGGTGTGCGTTTTCGCCGGAAAACGCGTTTTCGGCCGAAAACGTGTACGTTTGCACTTCCCCGCCACAGGGAAGCTGCTAGCCGGGAATTCTCTGCCTGGTTCTACCCGCTGCCCGGAACGCTACGCAGGGCAAAAGCGATTCTCGTCCTCCGTGCTTGCTTTTTCTCAGAAAGAGCCGTGGTGTGCGTTTTCGCCGGAAAACGCGTTTTCGGCCGAAAACGTGTACGTTTGCACTTCCCCGCCACAGGGAAGCTGCTAGCCGGGAATTCTCTGCCTGGTTCTACCCGCTGCCCGGAACGCTAGGCAGGGCAAAAGCGATTCTCGTCCTCCGTGCTTGCTTTTTCTCAGAAAGAGCCGTGGTGTGCGTTTTCGCCGGAAAACGCGTTTTCGGCCGAAAACGTGTACGTTTGCACTTCCCCGCCACAGGGAAGCTGCTAGCCGGGAATTCTCTGCCTGGTTCTACCCGCTGCCCGGAACGCTACGCAGGGCAAAAGCGATTCTCGTCCTCCGTGCTTGCTTTTTCTCAGAAAGAGCCGTGGTGTGCGTTTTCCCCGGAAAACGCGTTTTCGGCCGAAAACGTGTACGTTTGCACTTCCCGGCCACAGGGAAGCTGCTAGCCGGGAATTCTCTGCCTGGTTCTACCCGCTGCCCGGAACGCTAGGCAGGGCAAAAGCGATTCTCGTCCTCCGTGCTTGCTTTTTCTCAGAAAGAGCCGTGGTGTGCGTTTTCGCCGGAAAACGCGTTTTCGGCCGAAAACGTGTACGTTTGCACTTCCCGGCCACAGGGAAGCTGCTAGCCGGGAATTCTCTACCTGGTTCTACCCGCTGCCCGGAACGCTACGCAGGGCAAAAGCGATTCTCGTCCTCCGTGCTTGCTTTTTCTCAGAAAGAGCCGTGGTGTGCGTTTTCGCCGGAAAATGCGTTTTCGGCCGAAAACTTGTACGTTTGCACTTCCCAGCCACAGGGAAGCTGCTAGCCGGGAATTCTCTGCCTGGTTCTACCCGCTGCCCGGAACGCTACGCAGGGCAAAAGCGATTCTCGTCCTCCGTGCTTGCTTTTTCTCAGAAAGAGCCGTGGTGTGCGTTTTCGCCGAAAACGCGTTTTTTGGCCGAAAACGTGTACGTTTGCACTTCCCCGCCACAGGGAAGCTGCTAGCCGGGAATTCTCTGCCTGGTTCTACCCGCTGCCCGGAACGCTACGCAGGGCAAAAGCGATTCTCGTCCTCCGTGCTTGCTTTTTCTCAGAAAGAGCCGTGGTGTACGATTTCGCCGGAAAACGCGTTTTCGGCCGAAAACGTGTACGTTTGCACTTCCCCGCCACAGGGAAGCTGCTAGCCGGGAATTCTCTGCCTGGTTCTACCCGCTGCCCGGAACGCTACGCAGGGCAAAAGCGATTCTCGTCCTCCGTGCTTGCTTTTTCTCAGAAAGAGCCGTGGTGTGCGTTTTCGCCGAAAACGCGTTTTTGGCAGAAAACGTGTACGTTTGCACTTCCCCGCCACAGGGAAGCTGCTAGCCGGGAATTCTCTGCCTGGTTCTACCCGCTGCCCGGAACGCTACGCAGGGCAAAAGCGATTCTCGTCCTCCGTGCTTGCTTTTTCTCAGAAAGAGCCGTGGTGTGCGTTTTCGCTGGAAAACGCGTTTTCGGCCGAAAACGTGTACGTTTGCACTTCCCCGCCACAGGGAAGCTGCTAGCCGGGAATTCTCTGCCTGGTTCTACCCGCTGCCCGGAACGCTACGCAGGGCAAAAGCGATTCTCGTCGTCCGTGCTTGCTTTTTCTCAGAAAGAGCCGTGGTGTGCGTTTTCGCCGGAAAACGCGTTTTTGGCCGAAAACGTGTACGTTTGCACTTCCCAGCCACAGGGAAGGTGCTAGCCGGGAATTCTCTGCCTGGTTCTACCCGCTGCCCGGAACGCTACGCAGGGCAAAAGCGATTCTCGTCCTCCGTGCTTGCTTTTTCTCAGAAAGAGCCGTGGTGCGCTTTTTCGCCGAAAACGCGTTTTCGGCCGAAAACGTGTACGTTTGCACTTCCCGGCCACAGGGAAGCTGCTAGCCGGGAATTCTCTGCCTGGTTCTACCCGCTGCCCGGAACGCTACGCAGGGCAAAAGCGATTCTCGTCCTCCTTGCTTGCTTTTTCTCAGAAAGAGCCGTGGTGTGCGTTTTCGCCGGAAAACGCGTTTTCGGCCGAAAACGTGTACGTTTGCACTTCCCCGCCACAGGGAAGGTGCTAGCCGTGAATTCTCTGCCTGGTTCTACCCGCTGACCGGAACGCTACGCAGGGCAAAAGCGATTCTCGTCCTCCGTGCTTGCTTTTTCTCAGAAAGAGCCGTGGTGTGCTTTTTCACCGAAAACGCGTTTTTGCCGAAAACGTGTACGTTTGCACTTCCCCGCCACAGGGAAGCTGCTAGCCGGGAATTCTCTGCCTGGTTCTACCCGCTGCCCGGAACGCTAGGCAGGGCAAAAGCGATTCTCGTCCTCCGTGCTTGCTTTTTCTCAGAAAGAGCCGTGGTGTGCGTTTTCGCCGGAAAACGCGTTTTCGGCCGAAAACGTGTACGTTTGCACTTCCCGGCCACAGGGAAGCTGCTAGCCGGGAATTCTCTGCCTGGTTCTACCCGCTGCCCGGAACGCTACGCAGGGCAAAAGCGATTCTCGTCCTCCGTGCTTGCTTTTTCTCAGAAAGAGCCGTGGTGTGCGTTTTCGCCGGAAAATGCGTTTTCGGCCGAAAACGTGTACGTTTGCACTTCCCAGCCACAGGGAAGCTGCTAGCCGGGAATTCTCTGCCTGGTTCTACCCGCTGCCCGGAACGCTACGCAGGGCAAAAGCGATTCTCGTCCTCCGTGCTTGCTTTTTCTCAGAAAGAGCCGTGGTGTGCGTTTTCGCCGGAAAACGCGTTTTTTGGCCGAAAACGTGTACGTTTGCACTTCCCCGCCACAGGGAAGCTGCTAGCCGGGAATTCTCTGCCTGGTTCTACCCGCTGCCCGGAACGCTACGCAGGGCAAAAGCGATTCTCGTCCTCCGTGCTTGCTTTTTCTCAGAAAGAGCCGTGGTGTGCGTTTTCGCTGGAAAACGCGTTTTCGGCCGAAAACATGTACGTTTGCAATTCCCCGCCACAGGGAAGCTGCTAGCCGTGAATTCTCTGCCTGGTTCTACCCGCTGCCCGGAACGCTACGCAGGGCAAAAGCGATTCTCGTCCTCCGTGCTTGCTTTTTCTCAGAAAGAGCCGTGGTGTGCGTTTTCGCCGGAAAACGCGTTTTCGGCCGAAAACGTGTACGTTTGCACTTCCCGGCCACAGGGAAGCTGCTAGCCGTGAATTCTCTGCCTGGTTCTACCCGCTGCCCGGAACGCTACGCAGGGCAAAAGCGATTCTCGTCCTCCGTGCTTGCTTTTTCTCAGAAAGAGCCGTGGTGTGCGTTTTCGCCGGAAAATGCGTTTTCGGCCGAAAACGTGTACGTTTGCACTTCCCCGCCACAGGGAAGCTGCTAGCCGGGAATTCTCTGCCTGGTTCTACCCGCTGCCCGGAACGCTACGCAGGGCAAAAGCGATTCTCGTCCTCCGTGCTTGCTTTTTCTCAGAAAGAGCCGTGGTGTGCGTTTTCGCCGAAAACGCGTTTTTTGGCAGAAAACGTGTACGTTTGCACTTCCCAGCCACAGGGAAGCTGCTAGCCGGGAATTCTCTGCCTGGTTCTACCCGCTGCCCGGAACGCTACGCAGGGCAAAAGCGATTCTCGTCCTCCGTGCTTGCTTTTTCTCAGAAAGAGCCGTGGTGTGCGTTTTCCCCGGAAAACGCGTTTTCGGCCGAAAACGTGTACGTTTGCACTTCCCCGCCACAGGGAAGCTGCTAGCCGGGAATTCTCTGCCTGGTTCTACCCGCTGCCCGGAACGCTACGCAGGGCAAAAGCGGTTCTCGTCCTCCGTGCTTGCTTTTTCTCAGAAAGAGCCGTGGTGTGCGTTTTCGCCGGAAAATGCGTTTTCGGCCGAAAACGTGTACGTTTGCACTTCCCCGCCACAGGGAAGCTGCTAGCCGGGAATTCTCTGCCTGGTTCTACCCGCTGCCCGGAACGCTACGCAGGGCAAAAGCGATTCTCGTCCTCCGTGCTTGCTTTTTCTCAGAAAGAGCCGTGGTGTGCGTTTTCGCCGGAAAATGCGTTTTCGGCCGAAAACGTGTACGTTTGCACTTCCCGGCCACAGGGAAGCTGCTAGCCGGGAATTCTCTGCCTGGTTCTACCCGCTGCCCGGAACGCTACGCAGGGCAAAAGCGATTCTCGTCCTCCGTGCTTGCTTTTTCTCAGAAAGAGCCGTGGTGTGCGTTTTCGCCGGAAAACGCGTTTTCGGCCGAAAACGTGTACGTTTGCACTTCCCCGCCACAGGGAAGCTGCTAGCCGGGAATTCTCTGCCTGGTTCTACCCGCTGCCCGGAACGCTACGCAGGGCAAAAGCGATTCTCGTCCTCCGTGCTTGCTTTTTCTCAGAAAGAGCCGTGGTGTGCGTTTTCGCCGGAAAACGCGTTTTCGGCCGAAAACGTGTACGTTTGCACTTCCCCGCCACAGGGAAGCTGCTAGCCGGGAATTCTCTGCCTGGTTCTACCCGCTGCCCGGAACGCTACGAAGGGCAAAAGCGATTCTCGTCCTCCGTGCTTGCTTTTTCTCAGAAAGAGCCGTGGTGTGCGTTTTCGCCGGAAAACGCGTTTTCGGCCGAAAACGTGTACGTTTGCACTTCCCGGCCACAGGGAAGCTGCTAGCCGGGAATTCTCTACCTGGTTCTACCCGCTGCCCGGAACGCTACGCAGGGCAAAAGCGATTCTCGTCCTCCGTGCTTGCTTTTTCTCAGAAAGAGCCGTGGTGTGCGTTTTCGCCGGAAAATGCGTTTTCGGCCGAAAACGTGTACGTTTGCACTTCCCAGCCACAGGGAAGCTGCTAGCCGGGAATTCTCTGCCTGGTTCTACCCGCTGCCCGGAACGCTACGCAGGGCAAAAGCGATTCTCGTCCTCCGTGCTTGCTTTTTCTCAGAAAGAGCCGTGGTGTGCGTTTTCGCCGGAAAACGCGTTTTCGGCCGAAAACGTGTACGTTTGCACTTCCCGGCCACAGGGAAGCTGCTAGCCGGGAATTCTCTGCCTGGTTCTACCCGCTGCCCGGAACGCTAGGCAGGGCAAAAGCGATTCTCGTCCTCCGTGCTTGCTTTTTCTCAGAAAGAGCCGTGGTGTGCGTTTTCGCCGGAAAACGCGTTTTCGGCCGAAAACGTGTACGTTTGCACTTCCCCGCCACAGGGAAGCTGCTAGCCGGGAATTCTCTGCCTGGTTCTACCCGCTGCCCGGAACGCTACGCAGGGTAAAAGCGATTCTCGTCCTCCGTGCTTGCTTTTTCTCAGAAAGAGCCGTGGTGTGCGTTTTCGCCGGAAAACGCGTTTTCGGCCGAAAACGTGTACGTTTGCACTTCCCGGCCACAGGGAAGCTGCTAGCCGTGAATTCTCTGCCTGGTTCTACCCGCTGCCCGGAACGCTACGCAGGGCAAAAGCGATTCTCGTCCTCCGTGCTTGCTTTTTCTCAGAAAGAGCCGTGGTGTGCGTTTTCGCCGGAAAACGCGTTTTCGGCCGAAAACGTGTACGTTTGCACTTCCCCGCCACAGGGAAGCTGCTAGCCGGGAATTCTCTGCCTGGTTCTACCCGCTGCCCGGAACGCTAGGCAGGGCAAAAGCGATTCTCGTCCTCCGTGCTTGCTTTTTCTCAGAAAGAGCCGTGGTGTGCGTTTTCCCCGGAAAACGCGTTTTCGGCCGAAAACGTGTACGTTTGCACTTCCCCGCCACAGGGAAGCTGCTAGCCGGGAATTCTCTGCCTGGTTCTACCCGCTGCCCGGAACGCTACGCAGGGCAAAAGCGATTCTCGTCCTCCGTGCTTGCTTTTTCTCAGAAAGAGCCGTGGTGTGCGTTTTCGCCGGAAAACGCGTTTTCGGCCGAAAACGTGTACGTTTGCACTTCCCCGCCACAGGGAAGCTGCTAGCCGGGAATTCTCTGCCTGGTTCTACCCGCTGCCCGGAACGCTACGCAGGGCAAAAGCGATTCTCGTCCTCCGTGCTTGCTTTTTCTCAGAAAGAGCCGTGGTGTGCGTTTTCGCCGGAAAACGTGTTTTCGGCCGAAAACGTGTACGTTTGCACTTCCCCGCCACAGGGAAGCGGCTAGCCGGGAATTCTCTGCCTGGTTCTACCCGCTGCCCGGAACGCTACGCAGGGCAAAAGCGATTCTCGTCCTCCGTGCTTGCTTTTTCTCAGAAAGAGCCGTGGTGTGCGTTTTCGCCGGAAAACGCGTTTTCGGCCGAAAACGTGTACGTTTGCACTTCCCCGCCACAGGGAAGCTGCTAGCCGGGAATTCTCTGCCTGGTTCTACCCGCTGCCCGGAACGCTACGCAGGGCAAAAGCGATTCTCGTCCTCCGTGCTTGCTTTTTCTCAGAAAGAGCCGTGGTGTGCGTTTTCGCCGGAAAACGCGTTTTCGGCCGAAAACGTGTACGTTTGCACTTCCCCGCCACAGGGAAGCTGCTAGCCGGGAATTCTCTGCCTGGTTCTACCCGCTGCCCATTACGCTACGCAGGGCAAAAGCGATTCTCGTCCTCCGTGCTTGCTTTTTCTCAGAAAGAGCCGTGGTGTGCGTTTTCGCCGAAAACGCGTTTTTGGCAGAAAACGTGTACGTTTGCACTTCCCCGCCACAGGGAAGCTGATAGCCGGGAATTCTCTGCCTGGTTCTACCCGCTGCCCGGAACGCTACGCAGGGCAAAAGCGATTCTCGTCCTCCGTGCTTGCTTTTTCTCAGAAAGAGCCGTGGTGTGCGTTTTCGCCGGAAAACGCGTTTTCGGCCGAAAACGTGTACGTTTGCACTTCCCCGCCACAGGGAAGCTGCTAGCCGGGAATTCTCTGCCTGGTTCTACCCGCTGCCCGTTACGCTACGCAGGGCAAAAGCGATTCTCGTCCTCCGTGCTTGCTTTTTCTCAGAAAGAGCCGTGGTGTGCGTTTTCCCCGGAAAACGCGTTTTCGGCCGAAAACGTGTACGTTTGCACTTCCCGGCCACAGGGAAGCTGCTAGCCGGGAATTCTCTGCCTGGTTCTACCCGCTGCCCGGAACGCTACGCAGGGCAAAAGCGATTCTCGTCCTCCGTGCTTGCTTTTTCTCAGAAAGAGCCGTGGTGTGCGTTTTCGCCGAAAACGCGTTTTCGGCCGAAAACGTGTACGTTTGCACTTCCCGGCCACAGGGAAGCTGCTAGCCGGGAATTCTCTGCCTGGTTCTACCCGCTGCCCGGAACGCTACGCAGGGCAAAAGCGATTCTCGTCCTCCGTGCTTGCTTTTTCTCAGAAAGAGCCGTGGTGTGCGTTTTCGCCGAAAACGCGTTTTCTGCCGAAAACGTGTACGTTTGCACTTCCCGGCCACAGGGAAGCTGCTAGCCGGGAATTCTCTGCCTGGTTCTACCCGCTGCCCGGAACGCTACGCAGGGCAAAAGCGATTCTCGTCCTCCGTGCTTGCTTTTTCTCAGAAAGAGCCGTGGTGTGCTTTTTCACCGAAAACGCGTTTTTGCCGAAAACGTGTAGGTTTGCACTTCCCCGCCACAGGGAAGCTGCTAGCCGGGAATTCTCTGCCTGGTTCTACCCGCTGCCCGGAACGCTAGGCAGGGCAAAAGCGATTCTCGTCCTCCGTGCTTGCTTTTTCTCAGAAAGAGCCGTGGTGTGCGTTTTCGCCGGAAAACGCGTTTTCGGCCGAAAACGTGTACGTTTGCACTTCCCCGCCACAGGGAAGCTGCTAGCCGGGAATTCTCTGCCTGGTTCTACCCGCTGCCCGGAACGCTACGCAGGGCAAAAGCGATTCTCGTCCTCCGTGCTTGCTTTTTCTCAGAAAGAGCCGTGGTGTGCGTTTTCGCCGAAAACGCGTTTTTTGGCAGAAAACGTGTACGTTTGCACTTCCCAGCCACAGGGAAGCTGCTAGCCGGGAATTCTCTGCCTGGTTCTACCCGCTGCCCGGAACGCTACGCAGGGCAAAAGCGGTTCTCGTCCTCCGTGCTTGCTTTTTCTCAGAAAGAGCCGTGGTGTGCGTTTTCGCCGGAAAATGCGTTTTCGGCCGAAAACGTGTACGTTTGCACTTCCCCGCCACAGGGAAGCTGCTAGCCGGGAATTCTCTGCCTGGTTCTACCCGCTGCCCGGAACGCTACGCAGGGCAAAAGCGATTCTCGTCCTCCGTGCTTGCTTTTTCTCAGAAAGAGCCGTGGTGTGCGTTTTCGCCGGAAAACGCGTTTTCGGCCGAAAACGTGTACGTTTGCACTTCCCCGCCACAGGGAAGCTGCTAGCCGGGAATTCTCTGCCTGGTTCTACCCGCTGCCCGGAACGCTACGCAGGGCAAAAGCGATTCTCGTCCTCCGTGCTTGCTTTTTCTCAGAAAGAGCCGTTGTGTGCTTTTTCGCCGAAAACGCGTTTTTGGCCGAAAACGTGTACGTTTGCACTTCCCAGCCACAGGAAAGCTGCTAGCCGGGAATTCTCTGCCTGGTTCTACCCGCTGCCCGGAACGCTAGGCAGGGCAAAAGCGATTCTCGTCCTCCGTGCTTGCTTTTTCTCAGAAAGAGCCGTGGTGTGCGTTTTCGCCGGAAAACGCGTTTTCGGCCGAAAACGTGTACGTTTGCACTTCCCCGCCACAGGGAAGCTGCTAGCCGGGAATTCTCTGCCTGGTTCTACCCGCTGCCCGGAACGCTACGCAGGGCAAAAGCGATTCTCGTCCTCCGTGCTTGCTTTTTCTCAGAAAGAGCCGTGGTGTGCGTTTTCGCCGGAAAACGCGTTTTCGGCCGAAAACGTGTACGTTTGCACTTCCCCGCCACAGGGAAGCTGCTAGCCGGGAATTCTCTGCCTGGTTCTACCCGCTGCCCGGAACGCTACGCAGGGCAAAAGCGATTCTCGTCCTCCGTGCTTGCTTTTTCTCAGAAAGAGCCGTGGTGTGCGTTTTCGCCGAAAACGCGTTTTTGGCAGAAAACGTGTACGTTTGCACTTCCCAGCCACAGGGAAGCTGCTAGCCGGGAATTCTCTGCCTGGTTCTACCCGCTGCCCGGAACGCTACGCAGGGCAAAAGCGATTCTCGTCCTCCGTGCTTGCTTTTTCTCAGAAAGAGCCGTTGTGTGCTTTTTCGCCGAAAACGCATTTTTTGGCCGAAAACATGTACGTTTGCACTTCCCCGCCACAGGGAAGCTGCTAGCCGGGAATTCTCTGCCTGGTTCTACGCGCTGCCCGGAACGCTAGGCAGGGCAAAAGCGATTCTCGTCCTCCGTGCTTGCTTTTTCTCAGAAAGAGCCGTGGTGTGCGTTTTCCCCGGAAAACGCGTTTTCGGCCGAAAACGTGTACGTTTGCACTTCCCCGCCACAGGGAAGCTGCTAGCCGGGAATTCTCTGCCTGGTTCTACCCGCTGCCCGGAACGCTAGGCAGGGCAAAAGCGATTCTCGTCCTCCGTGCTTGCTTTTTCTCAGAAAGAGCCGTGGTGTGCGTTTTCCCCGGAAAACGCGTTTTCGGCCGAAAACGTGTACGTTTGCACTTCCCGGCCACAGGGAAGCTGCTAGCCGGGAATTCTCTGCCTGGTTCTACCCGCTGCCCGGAACGCTACGCAGGGCAAAAGCGATTCTCGTCCTCCGTGCTTGCTTTTTCTCAGAAAGAGCCGTGGTGTGCGTTTTCGCCGGAAAACGCGTTTTCGGCCGAAAACGTGTACGTTTGCACTTCCCGGCCACAGGGAAGCTGCTAGCCGGGAATTCTCTGCCTGGTTCTACCCGCTGCCCGGAACGCTACGCAGGGCAAAAGCGATTCTCGTCCTCCGTGCTTGCTTTTTCTCAGAAAGAGCCGTGGTGTGCGTTTTCGCCGGAAAACGCGTTTTCGGCCGAAAACGTGTACGTTTGCACTTCCCGGCCACAGGGAAGCTGCTAGCCGGGAATTCTCTGCCTGGTTCTACCCGCTGCCCGGAACGCTACGCAGGGCAAAAGCGATTCTCGTCCTCCGTGCTTGCTTTTTCTCAGAAAGAGCCGTGGTGTGCGTTTTCGCCGGAAAACGCGTTTTCGGCCGAAAACGTGTACGTTTGCACTTCCCGGCCACAGGGAAGCTGCTAGCCGGGAATTCTCTGCCTGGTTCTACCCGCTGCCCGGAACGCTACGCAGGGCAAAAGCGATTCTCGTCCTCCGTGCTTGCTTTTTCTCAGAAAGAGCCGTGGTGTGCGTTTTCCCCGGAAAACGCGTTTTCGGCCGAAAACGTGTACGTTTGCACTTCCCCGCCACAGGGAAGCTGCTAGCCGGGAATTCTCTGCCTGGTTCTACCCGCTGCCCGGAACGCTACGCAGGGCAAAAGCGATTCTCGTCCTCCGTGCTTGCTTTTTCTCAGAAAGAGCCGTGGTGTGCGTTTTCGCCGGAAAACGCGTTTTTGGCAGAAAACGTGTACGTTTGCACTTCCCCGCCACAGGGAAGCTGCTAGCCGGGAATTCTCTACCTGGTTCTACCCGCTGCCCGGAACGCTACGCAGGGCAAAAGCGATTCTCGTCCTCCGTGCTTGCTTTTTCTCAGAAAGAGCCGTGGTGTGCGTTTTCGCCGGAAAATGCGTTTTCGGCCGAAAACGTGTACGTTTGCACTTCCCAGCCACAGGGAAGCTGCTAGCCGGGAATTCTCTGCCTGGTTCTACCCGCTGCCCGGAACGCTACGCAGGGCAAAAGCGATTCTCGTCCTCCGTGCTTGCTTTTTCTCAGAAAGAGCCGTGGTGTGCGTTTTCGCCGAAAACGCGTTTTTTGGCCGAAAACGTGTACGTTTGCACTTCCCCGCCACAGGGAAGCTGCTAGCCGGGAATTCTCTGCCTGGTTCTACCCGCTGCCCGGAACGCTACGCAGGGCAAAAGCGATTCTCGTCCTCCGTGCTTGCTTTTTCTCAGAAAGAGCCGTGGTGTGCGTTTTCGCTGGAAAACGCGTTTTCGGCCGAAAACGTGTACGTTTGCAATTCCCCGCCACAGGGAAGGTGCTAGCCGTGAATTCTCTGCCTGGTTCTACCCGCTGCCCGGAACGCTACGCAGGGCAAAAGCGATTCTCGTCCTCCGTGCTTGCTTTTTCTCAGAAAGAGCCGTGGTGTGCGTTTTCGCCGGAAAACGCGTTTTCGGCCGAAAACGTGTACGTTTGCACTTCCCGGCCACAGGGAAGCTGCTAGCCGGGAATTCTCTGCCTGGTTCTACCCGCTGCCCGGAACGCTACGCAGGGCAAAAGCGATTCTCGTCCTCCGTGCTTGCTTTTTCTCAGAAAGAGCCGTGGTGTGCGTTTTCGCCGAAAACGCGTTTTCGGCCGAAAACGTGTACGTTTGCACTTCCCGGCCACAGGGAAGCTGCTAGCCGGGAATTCTCTGCCTGGTTCTACCCGCTGCCCGGAACGCTACGCAGGGCAAAAGCGATTCTCGTCCTCCGTGCTTGCTTTTTCTCAGAAAGAGCCGTTGTGTGCTTTTTCGCCGAAAACGCGTTTTCGGCCGAAAACGTGTACGTTTGCACTTCCCCGCCACAGGGAAGCTGCTAGCCGGGAATTCTCTGCCTGGTTCTACCCGCTGCCCGGAACGCTACGCAGGGCAAAAGCGATTCTCGTCCTCCGTGCTTGCTTTTTCTCAGAAAGAGCCGTGGTGTGCGTTTTCGCCGGAAAACGCGTTTTCGGCCGAAAACGTGTACGTTTGCACTTCCCCGCCACAGGGAAGCTGCTAGCCGGGAATTCTCTGCCTGGTTCTACCCGCTGCCCGGAACGCTACGCAGGGCAAAAGCGATTCTCGTCCTCCGTGCTTGCTTTTTCTCAGAAAGAGCCGTTGTGTGCTTTTTCGCCGAAAACGCGTTTTTGGCCGAAAACGTGTACGTTTACACTTCCCAGCCACAGGAAAGCTGCTAGCCGGGAATTCTCTGCCTGGTTCTACCCGCTGCCCGGAACGCTAGGCAGGGCAAAAGCGATTCTCGTCCTCCGTGCTTGCTTTTTCTCAGAAAGAGCCGTGGTGTGCGTTTTCGACGGAAAACGCGTTTTCGGCCGAAAACGTGTACGTTTGCACTTCCCGGCCACAGGGAAGCTGCTAGCCGGGACTTCTCTGCCTGGTTCTACCCGCTGCCCGGAACGCTACGCAGGGCAAAAGCGATTCTCGTCCTCCGTGCTTGCTTTTTCTCAGAAAGAGCCGTGGTGTGCGTTTTCGCCGGAAAACGCGTTTTCGGCCGAAAACGTGTACGTTTGCACTTCCCCGCCACAGGGAAGCTGCTAGCCGGGAATTCTCTGCCTGGTTCTACCCGCTGCCCGGAACGCTAGGCAGGGCAAAAGCGATTCTCGTCCTCCGTGCTTGCTTTTTCTCAGAAAGAGCCGTGGTGTGCGTTTTCGACGGAAAACGCGTTTTCGGCCGAAAACGTGTACGTTTGCACTTCCCGGCCACAGGGAAGCTGCTAGCCGGGACTTCTCTGCCTGGTTCTACCCGCTGCCCGGAACGCTACGCAGGGCAAAAGCGATTCTCGTCCTCCGTGCTTGCTTTTTCTCAGAAAGAGCCGTGGTGTGCGTTTTCGCCGGAAAACGCGTTTTCGGCCGAAAACGTGTACGTTTGCACTTCCCCGCCACAGGGAAGCTGCTAGCCGGGAATTCTCTGCCTGGTTCTACCCGCTGCCCGGAACGCTACGCAGGGCAAAAGCGATTCTCGTCCTCCGTGCTTGCTTTTTCTCAGAAAGAGCCGTGGTGTGCGTTTTCGCCGGAAAACGCGTTTTCGGCCGAAAACGTGTACGTTTGCACTTCCCCGCCACAGGGAAGCTGCTAGCCGGGAATTCTCTGCCTGGTTCTACCCGCTGCCCGGAACGCTACGCAGGGCAAAAGCGATTCTCGTCCTCCGTGCTTGCTATTTCTCAGAAAGAGCCGTGGTGTGCGTTTTCGCCGGAAAACGCGTTTTCGGCCGAAAACGTGTACGTTTGCACTTCCCCGCCACAGGGAAGCTGCTAGCCGGGAATTCTCTGCCTGGTTCTACCCGCTGCCCGGAACGCTACGCAGGGCAAAAGCGATTCTCGTCCTCCGTGCTTGCTTTTTCTCAGAAAGAGCCGTGGTGTGCGTTTTCCCCGGAAAACGCGTTTTCGGCCGAAAACGTGTACGTTTGCACTTCCCCGCCACAGGGAAGCTGCTAGCCGGGAATTCTCTGCCTGGTTCTACCCGCTGCCCGGAACTCTACGCAGGGCAAAAGCGATTCTCGTCCTCCGTGCTTGCTTTTTCTCAGAAAGAGCCGTGGTGTGCGTTTTCGCCGGAAAACGCGTTTTCGGCCGAAAACGTGTACGTTTGCACTTCCCGGCCACAGGGAAGCTGCTAGCCGGGAATTCTCTGCCTGGTTCTACCCGCTGCCCGGAACGCTACGCAGGGCAAAAGCGATTCTCGTCCTCCGTGCTTGCTTTTTCTCAGAAAGAGCCGTGGTGTGCGTTTTCGCCGGAAAACGCGTTTTCGGCCGAAAACGTGTACGTTTGCACTTCCCGGCCACAGGGAAGCTGCTAGCCGGGAATTCTCTACCTGGTTCTACCCGCTGCCCGGAACGCTACGCAGGGCAAAAGCGATTCTCGTCCTCCGTGCTTGCTTTTTCTCAGAAAGAGCCGTGGTGTGCGTTTTCGCCGAAAACGCGTTTTTTGGCCGAAAACGTGTACGTTTGCACTTCCCAGCCACAGGGAAGCTGCTAGCCGGGAATTCTCTGCCTGGTTCTACCCGCTGCCCGGAACGCTACGCAGGGCAAAAGCGATTCTCGTCCTCCGTGCTTGCTTTTTCTCAGAAAGAGCCGTGGTGTACGATTTCGCCGGAAAACGCGTTTTCGGCCGAAAACGTGTACGTTTGCACTTCCCCGCCACAGGGAAGCTGCTAGCCGGGAATTCTCTGCCTGGTTCTACCCGCTGCCCGGAACGCTACGCAGGGCAAAAGCGATTCTCGTCCTCCGTGCTTGCTTTTTCTCAGAAAGAGCCGTGGTGTGCGTTTTCGCCGAAAACGCGTTTTTGGCAGAAAACGTGTACGTTTGCACTTCCCCGCCACAGGGAAGCTGCTAGCCGGGAATTCTCTGCCTGGTTCTACCCGCTGCCCGGAACGCTAGGCAGGGCAAAAGCGATTCTCGTCCTCCGTGCTTGCTTTTTCTCAGAAAGAGCCGTGGTGTGCGTTTTCGCCGGAAAACGCGTTTTCGGCCGAAAACGTGTACGTTTGCACTTCCCCGCCACAGGGAAGCTGCTAGCCGGGAATTCTCTGCCTGGTTCTACCCGCTGCCCGGAACGCTACGCAGGGCAAAAGCGATTCTCGTCCTCCGTGCTTGCTTTTTCTCAGAAAGAGCCGTGGTGTGCGTTTTCGCCGGAAAACGCGTTTTTGGCCGAAAACGTGTACGTTTGCACTTCCCAGCCACAGGGAAGGTGCTAGCCGGGAATTCTCTGCCTGGTTCTACCCGCTGCCCGGAACGCTACGCAGGGCAAAAGCGATTCTCGTCCTCCGTGCTTGCTTTTTCTCAGAAAGAGCCGTGGTGCGCTTTTTCGCCGAAAACGCGTTTTCGGCCGAAAACGTGTACGTTTGCAC
The DNA here is from genome assembly GCF_965140245.1 of Athene noctua. NCBI lineage: Eukaryota > Metazoa > Chordata > Aves > Strigiformes > Strigidae > Athene > Athene noctua. Next base: position 77,362 of record NW_027437871.1, read on the forward strand.
TTCCCGGCCACAGGGAAGCTGCTAGCCGGGAATTCTCTGCCTGGTTCTACCCGCTGCCCGGAACGCTACGCAGGGCAAAAGCGATTCTCGTCCTCCTTGCTTGCTTTTTCTCAGAAAGAGCCGTGGTGTGCGTTTTCGCCGGAAAACGCGTTTTCGGCCGAAAACGTGTACGTTTGCACTTCCCCGCCACAGGGAAGGTGCTAGCCGTGAATTCTCTGCCTGGTTCTACCCGCTGACCGGAACGCTACGCAGGGCAAAAGCGATTCTCGTCCTCCGTGCTTGCTTTTTCTCAGAAAGAGCCGTGGTGTGCTTTTTCACCGAAAACGCGTTTTTGCCGAAAACGTGTACGTTTGCACTTCCCCGCCACAGGGAAGCTGCTAGCCGGGAATTCTCTGCCTGGTTCTACCCGCTGCCCGGAACGCTAGGCAGGGCAAAAGCGATTCTCGTCCTCCGTGCTTGCTTTTTCTCAGAAAGAGCCGTGGTGTGCGTTTTCGCCCGAAAACGCGTTTTCGGCCGAAAACGTGTACGTTTGCACTTCCCGGCCACAGGGAAGCTGCTAGCCGTGAATTCTCTGCCTGGTTCTACCCGCTGCCCGGAACGCTACGCAGGGCAAAAGCGATTCTCGTCCTCCGTGCTTGCTTTTTCTCAGAAAGAGCCGTGGTGTGCGTTTTCGCCGGAAAATGCGTTTTCGGCCGAAAACGTGTACGTTTGCACTTCCCAGCCACAGGGAAGCTGCTAGCCGGGAATTCTCTGCCTGGTTCTACCCGCTGCCCGGAACGCTACGCAGGGCAAAAGCGATTCTCGTCCTCCGTGCTTGCTTTTTCTCAGAAAGAGCCGTGGTGTGCGTTTTCGCCGGAAAACGCGTTTTTTGGCCGCAAACGTGTACGTTTGCACTTCCCCGCCACAGGGAAGCTGCTAGCCGGGAATTCTCTGCCTGGTTCTACCCGCTGCCCGGAACGCTACGCAGGGCAAAAGCGATTCTCGTCCTCCGTGCTTGCTTTTTCTCAGAAAGAGCCGTGGTGTGCGTTTTCGCTGGAAAACGCGTTTTCGGCCGAAAACGTGTACGTTTGCAATTCCCCGCCACAGGGAAGGTGCTAGCCGTGAATTCTCTGCCTGGTTCTACCCGCTGCCCGGAACGCTACGCAGGGCAAAAGCGATTCTCGTCCTCCGTGCTTGCTTTTTCTCAGAAAGAGCCGTGGTGTGCGTTTTCGCCGGAAAACGCGTTTTCGGCCGAAAACGTGTACGTTTGCACTTCCCGGCCACAGGGAAGCTGCTAGCCGTGAATTCTCTGCCTGGTTCTACCCGCTGCCCGGAACGCTACGCAGGGCAAAAGCGATTCTCGTCCTCCGTGCTTGCTTTTTCTCAGAAAGAGCCGTGGTGTGCGTTTTCGTCGGAAAATGCGTTTTCGGCCGAAAACGTGTACGTTTGCACTTCCCCGCCACAGGGAAGCTGCTAGCCGGGAATTCTCTGCCTGGTTCTACCCGCTGCCCGGAACGCTACGCAGGGCAAAAGCGATTCTCGTCCTCCGTGCTTGCTTTTTCTCAGAAAGAGCCGTGGTGTGCGTTTTCGCCGAAAACGCGTTTTTTGGCAGAAAACGTGTACGTTTGCACTTCCCAGCCACAGGGAAGCTGCTAGCCGGGAATTCTCTGCCTGGTTCTACCCGCTGCCCGGAACGCTACGCAGGGCAAAAGCGATTCTCGTCCTCCGTGCTTGCTTTTTCTCAGAAAGAGCCGTGGTGTGCGTTTTCCCCGGAAAACGCGTTTTCGGCCGAAAACGTGTACGTTTGCACTTCCCGGCCACAGGGAAGCTGCTAGCCGGGAATTCTCTACCTGGTTCTACCCGCTGCCCGGAACGCTACGCAGGGCAAAAGCGATTCTCGTCCTCCGTGCTTGCTTTTTCTCAGAAAGAGCCGTGGTGTGCGTTTTCGCCGAAAACGCGTTTTTTGGCCGAAAACGTGTACGTTTGCACTTCCCCGCCACAGGGAAGCTGCTAGCCGGGAATTCTCTGCCTGGTTCTACCCGCTGCCCGGAACGCTACGCAGGGCAAAAGCGATTCTCGTCCTCCGTGCTTGCTTTTTCTCAGAAAGAGCCGTGGTGTGCGTTTTCCCCGGAAAATGCGTTTTCGGCCGAAAACGTGTACGTTTGCACTTCCCGGCCACAGGGAAGCTGCTAGCCGGGAATTCTCTGCCTGGTTCTACCCGCTGCCCGGAACGCTACGCAGGGCAAAAGCGATTCTCGTCCTCCGTGCTTGCTTTTTCTCAGAAAGAGCCGTGGTGTGCGTTTTCGCCGGAAAACGCGTTTTCGGCCGAAAACGTGTACGTTTGCACTTCCCGGCCACAGGGAAGCTGCTAGCCGGGAATTCTCTGCCTGGTTCTACCCGCTGCCCGGAACGCTACGCAGGGCAAAAGCGATTCTCGTCCTCCGTGCTTGCTTTTTCTCAGAAAGAGCCGTGGTGTGCGTTTTCGCCGGAAAACGCGTTTTCGGCCGAAAACGTGTACGTTTGCACTTCCCCGCCACAGGGAAGCTGCTAGCCGGGAATTCTCTGCCTGGTTCTACCCGCTGCCCGGAACGCTACGCAGGGCAAAAGCGATTCTCGTCCTCCGTGCTTGCTTTTTCTCAGAAAGAGCCGTGGTGTGCGTTTTCGCCGGAAAACGCGTTTTCGGCCGAAAACGTGTACGTTTGCACTTTCCGGCCACAGGGAAGCTGCTAGCCGGGAATTCTCTACCTGGTTCTACCCGCTGCCCGGAACGCTACGCAGGGCAAAAGCGGTTCTCGTCCTCCGTGCTTGCTTTTTCTCAGAAAGAGCCGTGGTGTGCGTTTTCGCCGAAAACGCGTTTTTGGCCGAAAACGTGTACGTTTACACTTCCCAGCCACAGGAAAGCTGCTAGCCGGGAATTCTCTGCCTGGTTCTACCCGCTGCCCGGAACGCTAGGCAGGGCAAAAGCGATTCTCGTCCTCCGTGCTTGCTTTTTCTCAGAAAGAGCCGTGGTGTGCGTTTTCGCCGGAAAACGCGTTTTCGGCCGAAAACGTGTACGTTTGCACTTCCCGGCCACAGGGAATCTGCTAGCCGGGACTTCTCTGCCTGGTTCTACCCGCTGCCCGGAACGCTACGCAGGGCAAAAGCGATTCTCGTCCTCCGTGCTTGCTTTTTCTCAGAAAGAGCCGTGGTGTGCGTTTTCGCCGGAAAACGCGTTTTCGGCCGAAAACGTGTACGTTTGCACTTCCCCGCCACAGGGAAGCTGCTAGCCGGGAATTCTCTGCCTGGTTCTACCCGCTGCCCGGAACGCTAGGCAGGGCAAAAGCGATTCTCGTCCTCCGTGCTTGCTTTTTCTCAGAAAGAGCCGTGGTGTGCGTTTTCGCCGGAAAACGCGTTTTCGGCCGAAAACGTGTACGTTTGCACTTCCCCGCCACAGGGAAGCTGCTAGCCGGGAATTCTCTGCCTGGTTCTACCCGCTGCCCGGAACGCTAGGCAGGGCAAAAGCGATTCTCGTCCTCCGTGCTTGCTTTTTCTCAGAAAGAGCCGTGGTGTGCGTTTTCGCCGGAAAACGCGTTTTCGGCCGAAAACGTGTACGTTTGCACTTCCCCGCCACAGGGAAGCTGCTAGCCGGGAATTCTCTGCCTGGTTCTACCCGCTGCCCGGAACGCTACGCAGGGCAAAAGCGATTCTCGTCCTCCGTGCTTGCTTTTTCTCAGAAAGAGCCGTGGTGTGCGTTTTCGCCGGAAAACGCGTTTTCGGCCGAAAATGTGTACGTTTGCACTTCCCCGCCACAGGGAAGCTGCTAGCCGGGAATTCTCTGCCTGGTTCTACCCGCTGCCCGGAACGCTACGCAGGGCAAAAGCGATTCTCGTCCTCCGTGCTTGCTTTTTCTCAGAAAGAGCCGTGGTGTGCGTTTTCGCCGAAAACGCGTTTTTGGCAGAAAACGTGTACGTTTGCACTTCCCCGCCACAGGGAAGCTGCTAGCCGGGAATTCTCTGCCTGGTTCTACCCGCTGCCCGGAACGCTAGGCAGGGCAAAAGCGATTCTCGTCCTCCGTGCTTGCTTTTTCTCAGAAAGAGCCGTGGTGTGCGTTTTCCCCGGAAAACGCGTTTTCGGCCGAAAACGTGTACGTTTGCACTTCCCCGCCACAGGGAAGCTGCTAGCCGGGAATTCTCTGCCTGGTTCTACCCGCTGCCCGGAACGCTACGCAGGGCAAAAGCGATTCTCGTCCTCCGTGCTTGCTTTTTCTCAGAAAGAGCCGTGGTGTGCGTTTTCCCCGGAAAACGCGTTTTCGGCCGAAAACGTGTACGTTTGCACTTCCCGGCCACAGGGAAGCTGCTAGCCGGGAATTCTCTGCCTGGTTCTACCCGCTGCCCGGAACGCTAGGCAGGGCAAAAGCGATTCTCGTCCTCCGTGCTTGCTTTTTCTCAGAAAGAGCCGTTGTGTGCTTTTTCGCCGAAAACGCTTTTTTGGCCGAAAACGTGTACGTTTGCACTTCCCAGCCACAGGGAAGCTGCTAGCCGGGAATTCTCTGCCTGGTTCTACCCGCTGCCCGGAACGCTACGCAGGGCAAAAGCGATTCTTGTCCTCCGTGCTTGCTTTTTCTCAGAAAGAGCCGTGGTGTGCGTTTTCGCCGGAAAACGCGTTTTCGGCCGAAAACGTGTACGTTTGCACTTCCCCGCCACAGGGAAGCTGCTAGCCGGGAATTCTCTGCCTGGTTCTACCCGCTGCCCGGAACGCTACGCAGGGCAAAAGCGATTCTCGTCCTCCGTGCTTGCTTTTTCTCAGAAAGAGCCGTTGTGTGCTTTTTCGCCGAAAACGCGTTTTTGGCCGAAAACGTATACGTTTGCACTTCCCAGCCACAGGAAAGCTGCTAGCCGGGAATTCTCTGCCTGGTTCTACCCGCTGCCCGGAACGCTAGGCAGGGCAAAAGCGATTCTCGTCCTCCGTGCTTGCTTTTTCTCAGAAAGAGCCGTGGTGTGCGTTTTCGCCGGAAAACGCGTTTTCGGCCGAAAACGTGTACGTTTGCACTTCCCCGCCACAGGGAAGCTGCTAGCCGGGAATTCTCTGCCTGGTTCTACCCGCTGCCCGGAACGCTACGCAGGGCAAAAGCGATTCTCGTCCTCCGTGCTTGCTTTTTCTCAGAAAGAGCCGTGGTGTGCGTTTTCGCCGAAAACGCGTTTTTGGCAGAAAACGTGTACGTTTGCACTTCCCAGCCACAGGGAAGCTGCTAGCCGGGTATTCTCTGCCTGGTTCTACCCGCTGCCCGGAACGCTACGCAGGGCAAAAGCGATTCTCGTCCTCCGTGCTTGCTTTTTCTCAGAAAGAGCCGTGGTGTGCGTTTTCCCCGGAAAACGCGTTTTCGGCCGAAAACGTGTACGTTTGCACTTCCCGGCCACAGGGAAGCTGCTAGCCGGGAATTCTCTGCCTGGTTCTACCCGCTGCCCGGAACGCTACGCAGGGCAAAAGCGATTCTCGTCCTCCGTGCTTGCTTTTTCTCAGAAAGAGCCGTGGTGTGCGTTTTCGCCGGAAAACGCGTTTTCGGCCGAAAACGTGTACGTTTGCACTTCCCAGCCACAGGGAAGCTGCTAGCCGGGAATTCTCTGCCTGGTTCTACCCGCTGCCCGGAACGCTACGCAGGGCAAAAGCGATTCTCGTCCTCCGTGCTTGCTTTTTCTCAGAAAGAGCCGTGGTGTGCGTTTTCGCCGGAAAACGCGTTTTCGGCCGAAAACGTGTACGTTTGCACTTCCCGGCCACAGGGAAGCTGCTAGCCGGGAATTCTCTACCTGGTTCTACCCGCTGCCCTGAACGCTACGCAGGGCAAAAGCGATTCTCGTCCTCCGTGCTTGCTTTTTCTCAGAAAGAGCCGTGGTGTGCGTTTTCGCCGAAAACGCGTTTTTTGGCCGAAAACGTGTACGTTTGCACTTCCCCGCCACAGGGAAGCTGCTAGCCGGGAATTCTCTGCCTGGTTCTACCCGCTGCCCGGAACGCTACGCAGGGCAAAAGCGATTCTCGTCCTCCGTGCTTGCTTTTTCTCAGAAAGAGCCGTGGTGTGCGTTTTCGCCGGAAAATGCGTTTTCGGCCGAAAACGTGTACGTTTGCACTTCCCCGCCACAGGGAAGGTGCTAGCCGTGAATTCTCTGCCTGGTTCTACCCGCTGCCCGGAACGCTACGCAGGGCAAAAGCGATTCTCGTCCTCCGTGCTTGCTTTTTCTCAGAAAGAGCCGTGGTGTGCTTTTTCACCGAAAACGCGTTTTTGCCGAAAACGTGTACGTTTGCACTTCCCCGCCACAGGGAAGCTGCTAGCCGGGTATTCTCTGCCTGGTTCTACCCGCTGCCCGGAACGCTACGCAGGGCAAAAGCGATTCTCGTCCTCCGTGCTTGCTTTTTCTCAGAAAGAGCCGTTGTGTGCTTTTTCGCCGAAAACGCATTTTTTGGCCGAAAACATGTACGTTTGCACTTCCCAGCCACAGGAAAGCTGCTAGCCGGGAATTCTCTGCCTGGTTCTACCCGCTGCCCGGAACGCTACGCAGGGCAAAAGCGATTCTCGTCCTCCGTGCTTGCTTTTTCTCAGAAAGAGCCGTGGTGTGCGTTTTCCCCGGAAAACGCGTTTTCGGCCGAAAACGTGTACGTTTGCACTTCCCCGCCACAGGGAAGCTGCTAGCCGGGAATTCTCTGCCTGGTTCTACCCGCTGCCCGGAACGCTACGCAGGGCAAAAGCGATTCTCGTCCTCCGTGCTTGCTTTTTCTCAGAAAGAGCCGTGGTGTGCGTTTTCGCCGGAAAACGCGTTTTCGGCCGAAAACGTGTACGTTTGCACTTCCCGGCCACAGGGAAGCTGCTAGCCGGGAATTCTCTGCCTGGTTCTACCCGCTGCCCGGAACGCTACGCAGGGCAAAAGCGATTCTCGTCCTCCGTGCTTGCTTTTTCTCAGAAAGAGCCGTGGTGTGCGTTTTCGCCGGAAAACGCGTTTTCGGCCGAAAACGTGTACGTTTGCACTTCCCAGCCACAGGGAAGCTGCTAGCCGGGAATTCTCTGCCTGGTTCTACCCGCTGCCCGGAACGCTACGCAGGGCAAAAGCGATTCTCGTCCTCCGTGCTTGCTTTTTCTCAGAAAGAGCCGTGGTGTGCGTTTTCGCCGGAAAACGCGTTTTCGGCCGAAAACGTGTACGTTTGCACTTCCCGGCCACAGGGAAGCTGCTAGCCGGGAATTCTCTACCTGGTTCTACCCGCTGCCCTGAACGCTACGCAGGGCAAAAGCGATTCTCGTCCTCCGTGCTTGCTTTTTCTCAGAAAGAGCCGTGGTGTGCGTTTTCGCCGGAAAATGCGTTTTCGGCCGAAAACGTGTACGTTTGCACTTCCCAGCCACAGGGAAGCTGCTAGCCGGGAATTCTCTGCCTGGTTCTACCCGCTGCCCGGAACGCTACGCAGGGCAAAAGCGATTCTCGTCCTCCGTGCTTGCTTTTTCTCAGAAAGAGCCGTGGTGTGCGTTTTCGCCGAAAACGCGTTTTTTGGCCGAAAACGTGTACGTTTGCACTTCCCCGCCACAGGGAAGCTGCTAGCCGGGAATTCTCTGCCTGGTTCTACCCGCTGCCCGGAACGCTACGCAGGGCAAAAGCGATTCTCGTCCTCCGTGCTTGCTTTTTCTCAGAAAGAGCCGTGGTGTGCGTTTTCGCCGGAAAACGCGTTTTCGGCCGAAAACGTGTACGTTTGCACTTCCCCGCCACAGGGAAGGTGCTAGCCGTGAATTCTCTGCCTGGTTCTACCCGCTGCCCGGAACGCTACGCAGGGCAAAATCGGTTCTCGTCCTCCGTGCTTGCTTTTTCTCAGAAAGAGCCGTGGTGTGCGTTTTCGCCGGAAAATGAGTTCTCGGCCGAAAACGTGTACGTTTGCACTTCCCCGCCACAGGGAAGCTGCTAGCCGGGAATTCTCTGCCTGGTTCTACCCGCTGCCCGGAACGCTACGCAGGGCAAAAGCGATTCTCGTCCTCCGTGCTTGCTTTTTCTCAGAAAGAGCCGTGGTGTGCGTTTTCCCCGGAAAATGCGTTTTCGGCCGAAAACGTGTACGTTTGCACTTCCCCGCCACAGGGAAGCTGCTAGCCGGGAATTCTCTGCCTGGTTCTACCCGCTGCCCGGAACGCTACGCAGGGCAAAAGCGATTCTCGTCCTCCGTGCTTGCTTTTTCTCAGAAAGAGCCGTGGTGTGCGTTTTCCCCGGAAAACGCGTTTTCGGCCGAAAACGTGTACGTTTGCACTTCCCCGCCACAGGGAAGCTGCTAGCCGGGAATTCTCTGCCTGGTTCTACCCGCTGCCCGGAACGCTACGCAGGGCAAAAGCGATTCTCGTCCTCCGTGCTTGCTTTTTCTCAGAAAGAGCCGTGGTGTGCGTTTTCGCCGGAAAACGCGTTTTCGGCCGAAAACGTGTACGTTTGCACTTCCCAGCCACAGGGAAGCTGCTAGCCGGGAATTCTCTGCCTGGTTCTACCCGCTGCCCGGAACGCTACGCAGGGCAAAAGCGATTCTCGTCCTCCGTGCTTGCTTTTTCTCAGAAAGAGCCGTGGTGTGCGTTTTCGCCGGAAAACGCGTTTTCGGCCGAAAACGTGTACGTTTGCACTTCCCGGCCACAGGGAAGCTGCTAGCCGGGAATTCTCTACCTGGTTCTACCCGCTGCCCGGAACGCTACGCAGGGCAAAAGCGATTCTCGTCCTCCGTGCTTGCTTTTTCTCAGAAAGAGCCGTGGTGTGCGTTTTCCCCGGAAAATGCGTTTTCGGCCGAAAACTTGTACGTTTGCACTTCCCAGCCACAGGGAAGCTGCTAGCCGGGAATTCTCTGCCTGGTTCTACCCGCTGCCCGGAACGCTACGCAGGGCAAAAGCGATTCTCGTCCTCCGTGCTTGCTTTTTCTCAGAAAGAGCCGTGGTGTGCGTTTTCCCCGGAAAACGCGTTTTCGGCCGAAAACGTGTACGTTTGCACTTCCCCGCCACAGGGAAGCTGCTAGCCGGGAATTCTCTGCCTGGTTCTACCCGCTGCCCGGAACGCTACGCAGGGCAAAAGCGATTCTCGTCCTCCGTGCTTGCTTTTTCTCAGAAAGAGCCGTGGTGTGCGTTTTCGCCGGAAAACGCGTTTTCGGCCGAAAACGTGTACGTTTGCACTTCCCGGCCACAGGGAAGCTGCTAGCCGGGAATTCTCTGCCTGGTTCTACCCGCTGCCCGGAACGCTACGCAGGGCAAAAGCGATTCTCGTCCTCCGTGCTTGCTTTTTCTCAGAAAGAGCCGTGGTGTGCGTTTTCGCCGGAAAACGCGTTTTCGGCCGAAAACGTGTACGTTTGCACTTCCCAGCCACAGGGAAGCTGCTAGCCGGGAATTCTCTGCCTGGTTCTACCCGCTGCCCGGAACGCTACGCAGGGCAAAAGCGATTCTCGTCCTCCGTGCTTGCTTTTTCTCAGAAAGAGCCGTGGTGTGCGTTTTCGCCGGAAAACGCGTTTTCGGCCGAAAACGTGTACGTTTGCACTTCCCGGCCACAGGGAAGCTGCTAGCCGGGAATTCTCTGCCTGGTTCTACCCGCTGCCCTGAACGCTACGCAGGGCAAAAGCGATTCTCGTCCTCCGTGCTTGCTTTTTCTCAGAAAGAGCCGTGGTGTGCGTTTTCGCCGGAAAATGCGTTTTCGGCCGAAAACGTGTACGTTTGCACTTCCCAGCCACAGGGAAGCTGCTAGCCGGGAATTCTCTGCCTGGTTCTACCCGCTGCCCGGAACGCTACGCAGGGCAAAAGCGATTCTCGTCCTCCGTGCTTGCTTTTTCTCAGAAAGAGCCGTGGTGTGCGTTTTCGCCGAAAACGCGTTTTTTGGCCGAAAACGTGTACGTTTGCACTTCCCCGCCACAGGGAAGCTGCTAGCCGGGAATTCTCTGCCTGGTTCTACCCGCTGCCCGGAACGCTACGCAGGGCAAAAGCGATTCTCGTCCTCCGTGCTTGCTTTTTCTCAGAAAGAGCCGTGGTGTGCGTTTTCGCCGGAAAACGCGTTTTCGGCCGAAAACGTGTACGTTTGCACTTCCCCGCCACAGGGAAGGTGCTAGCCGTGAATTCTCTGCCTGGTTCTACCCGCTGCCCGGAACGCTACGCAGGGCAAAATCGGTTCTCGTCCTCCGTGCTTGCTTTTTCTCAGAAAGAGCCGTGGTGTGCGTTTTCGCCGGAAAATGAGTTCTCGGCCGAAAACGTGTACGTTTGCACTTCCCCGCCACAGGGAAGCTGCTAGCCGGGAATTCTCTGCCTGGTTCTACCCGCTGCCCGGAACGCTACGCAGGGCAAAAGCGATTCTCGTCCTCCGTGCTTGCTTTTTCTCAGAAAGAGCCGTGGTGTGCGTTTTCGCCGGAAAATGCGTTTTCGGCCGAAAACGTGTACGTTTGCACTTCCCCGCCACAGGGAAGCTGCTAGCCGGGAATTCTCTGCCTGGTTCTACCCGCTGCCCGGAACGCTACGCAGGGCAAAAGCGATTCTCGTCCTCCGTGCTTGCTTTTTCTCAGAAAGAGCCGTGGTGTGCGTTTTCCCCGGAAAACGCGTTTTCGGCCGAAAACGTGTACGTTTGCACTTCCCCGCCACAGGGAAGCTGCTAGCCGGGAATTCTCTGCCTGGTTCTACCCGCTGCCCGGAACGCTACGCAGGGCAAAAGCGATTCTCGTCCTCCGTGCTTGCTTTTTCTCAGAAAGAGCCGTGGTGTGCGTTTTCGCCGGAAAACGCGTTTTCGGCCGAAAACGTGTACGTTTGCACTTCCCAGCCACAGGGAAGCTGCTAGCCGGGAATTCTCTGCCTGGTTCTACCCGCTGCCCGGAACGCTACGCAGGGCAAAAGCGATTCTCGTCCTCCGTGCTTGCTTTTTCTCAGAAAGAGCCGTGGTGTGCGTTTTCGCCGGAAAACGCGTTTTCGGCCGAAAACGTGTACGTTTGCACTTCCCGGCCACAGGGAAGCTGCTAGCCGGGAATTCTCTACCTGGTTCTACCCGCTGCCCGGAACGCTACGCAGGGCAAAAGCGATTCTCGTCCTCCGTGCTTGCTTTTTCTCAGAAAGAGCCGTGGTGTGCGTTTTCCCCGGAAAATGCGTTTTCGGCCGAAAACTTGTACGTTTGCACTTCCCAGCCACAGGGAAGCTGCTAGCCGGGAATTCTCTGCCTGGTTCTACCCGCTGCCCGGAACGCTACGCAGGGCAAAAGCGATTCTCGTCCTCCGTGCTTGCTTTTTCTCAGAAAGAGCCGTGGTGTGCGTTTTCGCCGAAAACGCGTTTTTTGGCCGAAAACGTGTACGTTTGCACTTCCCCGCCACAGGGAAGCTGCTAGCCGGGAATTCTCTGCCTGGTTCTACCCGCTGCCCGGAACGCTACGCAGGGCAAAAGCGATTCTCGTCCTCCGTGCTTGCTTTTTCTCAGAAAGAGCCGTGGTGTGCGTTTTCGCCGGAAAACGCGTTTTTGGCCGAAAACGTGTACGTTTGCACTTCCCCGCCACAGGGAAGCTGCTAGCCGGGAATTCTCTGCCTGGTTCTACCCGCTGCCCGGAACGCTACGCAGGGCAAAAGCGATTCTCGTCCTCCGTGCTTGCTTTTTCTCAGAAAGAGCCGTGGTGTGCGTTTTCGCCGAAAACGCGTTTTTGGCAGAAAACGTGTACGTTTGCACTTCCCCGCCACAGGGAAGCTGCTAGCCGGGAATTCTCTGCCTGGTTCTACCCGCTGCCCGGACCGCTAGGCAGGGCAAAAGCGATTCTCGTCCTCCGTGCTTGCTTTTTCTCAGAAAGAGCCGTGGTGTGCGTTTTCGCCGGAAAACGCGTTTTCGGCCGAAAACGTGTACGTTTGCACTTCCCCGCCACAGGGAAGCTGCTAGCCGGGAATTCTCTGCCTGGTTCTACCCGCTGCCCGGAACGCTACGCAGGGCAAAAGCGATTCTCGTCCTCCGTGCTTGCTTTTTCTCAGAAAGAGCCGTGGTGTGCGTTTTCCGCCGGAAAACGAGTTTTCGGCCGAAAACGTGTACGTTTGCACTTCCCGGCCACAGGGAAGCTGCTAGCCGGGAATTCTCTACCTGGTTCTACCCGCTGCCCGGAACGCTAGGCAGGGCAAAAGCGATTCTCGTCCTCCGTGCTTGCTTTTTCTCAGAAAGAGCCGTGGTGTGCGTTTTCGCCGGAAAACGCGTTTTCGGCCGAAAACGTGTACGTTTGCACTTCCCCGGCCACAGGGAAGCTGCTAGCCGGGAATTCTCTACCTGGTTCTACCCGCTGCCCGGAACGCTACGCAGGGCAAAAGCGATTCTCGTCCTCCGTGCTTGCTTTTTCTCAGAAAGAGCCGTGGTGTGCGTTTTCGCCGGAAAACGCGTTTTCGGCCGAAAACGTGTACGTTTGCACTTCCCCGCCACAGGGAAGCTGCTAGCCGGGAA
>NW_027437872.1:0-89064 GCF_965140245.1 Athene noctua
GAAAACGCACACCACGGCTCTTTCTGAGAAAAAGCAAGCACGGAGGACGAGAACCGCTTTTGCCCTGCGTAGCGTTCCGGGCAGCGGGTAGAACCAGGCAGAGAATTCCCGGCTAGCAGCTTCCCTGTGGCGGGGAAGTGCAAACGTACACGTTTTCGGCCGAAAACGCGTTTTCCGGCGAAAACGCACACCACGGCTCTTTCTGAGAAAAAGCAAGCACGGAGGACGAGAACCGCTTTTGCCCTGCGTAGCGTTCCGGGCAGCGGGTAGAACCAGGCAGAGAATTCCCGGCTAGCAGCTTCCCTGTGGCGGGGAAGTGCAAACGTACACGTTTTCGGCCGAAAACGCGTTTTCCGGCGAAAACGCACACCACGGCTCTTTCTGAGAAAAAGCAAGCACGGAGGACGAGAACCGCTTTTGCCCTGCGTAGCGTTCCGGGCAGCGGGTAGAACCAGGCAGAGAATTCCCGGCTAGCAGCTTCCCTGTGGCGGGGAAGTGCAAACGTACACGTTTTCGGCCGAAAACGCGTTTTCCGGCGAAAACGCACACCACGGCTCTTTCTGAGAAAAAGCAAGCACGGAGGACGAGAACCGCTTTTGCCCTGCGTAGCGTTCCGGGCAGCGGGTAGAACCAGGCAGAGAATTCCCGGCTAGCAGCTTCCCTGTGGCGGGGAAGTGCAAACGTACACGTTTTCGGCCGAAAACGCGTTTTCCGGCGAAAACGCACACCACGGCTCTTTCTGAGAAAAAGCAAGCACGGAGGACGAGAACCGCTTTTGCCCTGCGTAGCGTTCCGGGCAGCGGGTAGAACCAGGCAGAGAATTCCCGGCTAGCAGCTTCCCTGTGGCGGGGAAGTGCAAACGTACACGTTTTCGGCCGAAAACGCGTTTTCCGGCGAAAACGCACACCACGGCTCTTTCTGAGAAAAAGCAAGCACGGAGGACGAGAACCGCTTTTGCCCTGCGTAGCGTTCCGGGCAGCGGGTAGAACCAGGCAGAGAATTCCCGGCTAGCAGCTTCCCTGTGGCGGGGAAGTGCAAACGTACACGTTTTCGGCCGAAAACGCGTTTTCCGGCGAAAACGCACACCACGGCTCTTTCTGAGAAAAAGCAAGCACGGAGGACGAGAACCGCTTTTGCCCTGCGTAGCGTTCCGGGCAGCGGGTAGAACCAGGCAGAGAATTCCCGGCTAGCAGCTTCCCTGTGGCGGGGAAGTGCAAACGTACACGTTTTCGGCCGAAAACGCGTTTTCCGGCGAAAACGCACACCACGGCTCTTTCTGAGAAAAAGCAAGCTAGGAGGACGAGAACCGCTTTTGCCCTGCGTAGCGTTCCGGGCAGCGGGTAGAACCAGGCAGAGAATTCCCGGCTAGCAGCTTCCCTGTGGCGGGGAAGTGCAAACGTACACGTTTTCGGCCGAAAACGCGTTTTCCGGCGAAAACGCACACCACGGCTCTTTCTGAGAAAAAGCAAGCACGGAGGACGAGAACCGCTTTTGCCCTGCGTAGCGTTCCGGGCAGCGGGTAGAACCAGGCAGAGAATTCCCGGCTAGCAGCTTCCCTGTGGCGGGGAAGTGCAAACGTACACGTTTTCGGCCGAAAACGCGTTTTCCGGCGAAAACGCACACCACGGCTCTTTCTGAGAAAAAGCAAGCACGGAGGACGAGAACCGCTTTTGCCCTGCGTAGCGTTCCGGGCAGCGGGTAGAACCAGGCAGAGAATTCCCGGCTAGCAGCTTCCCTGTGGCGGGGAAGTGCAAACGTACACGTTTTCGGCCGAAAACGCGTTTTCCGGCGAAAACGCACACCACGGCTCTTTCTGAGAAAAAGCAAGCACGGAGGACGAGAACCGCTTTTGCCCTGCGTAGCGTTCCGGGCAGCGGGTAGAACCAGGCAGAGAATTCCCGGCTAGCAGCTTCCCTGTGGCGGGGAAGTGCAAACGTACACGTTTTCGACCGAAAACGCGTTTTCCGGCGAAAACGCACACCACGGCTCTTTCTGAGAAAAAGCAAGCACGGAGGACGAGAACCGCTTTTGCCCTGCGTAGCGTTCCGGGCAGCGGGTAGAACCAGGCAGAGAATTCCCGGCTAGCAGCTTCCCTGTGGCGGGGAAGTGCAAACGTACACGTTTTCGGCCGAAAACGCGTTTTCCGGCGAAAACGCACACCACGGCTCTTTCTGAGAAAAAGCAAGCACGGAGGACGAGAACCGCTTTTGCCCTGCGTAGCGTTCCGGGCAGCGGGTAGAACCAGGCAGAGAATTCCCGGCTAGCAGCTTCCCTGTGGCGGGGAAGTGCAAACGTACACGTTTTCGGCCGAAAACGCGTTTTCCGGCGAAAACGCACACCACGGCTCTTTCTGAGAAAAAGCAAGCACGGAGGACGAGAACCGCTTTTGCCCTGCGTAGCGTTCCGGGCAGCGGGTAGAACCAGGCAGAGAATTCCCGGCTAGCAGCTTCCCTGTGGCGGGGAAGTGCAAACGTACACGTTTTCGGCCGAAAACGCGTTTTCCGGCGAAATCGCACACCACGGCTCTTTCTGAGAAAAAGCAAGCACGGAGGACGAGAACCGCTTTTGCCCTGCGTAACGTTCCGGGCAGAGGGTAGAACCAGGCAGAGAATTCCCGGCTAGCAGCTTCCCTGTGGCGGGGAAGTGCAAACGTACACGTTTTCAGCCGAAAACGCGTTTTCCGGCGAAAACGCACACCACGGCTCTTTCTGAGAAAAAGCAAGCACGGAGGACGAGAACCGCTTTTGCCCTGCGTAGCGTTCCGTGCAGCGGGTAGAACCAGGCAGAGAATTCCCGGCTAGCAGCTTCCCTGTGGCGGGGAAGTGCAAACGTACACGTTTTCGGCCGAAAACGCGTTTTCCGGCGAAAACGCACACCACGGCTCTTTCTGAGAAAAAGCAAGCACGGAGGACGAGAACCGCTTTTGCCCTGCGTAGCGTTCCGGGCAGCGGGTAGAACCAGGCAGAGAATTCCCGGCTAGCAGCTTCCCTGTGGCGGGGAAGTGCAAACGTACACGTTTTCGGCCAAAAACGCGTTTTCCGGCGAAAACGCACACCACGGCTCTTTCTGAGAAAAAGCAAGCACGGAGGACGAGAACCGCTTTTGCCCTGCGTAGCGTTCCGGGCAGCGGGTAGAACCAGGCAGAGAATTCCCGGCTAGCAGCTTCCCTGTGGCGGGGAAGTGCAAACGTACACGTTTTCGGCCGAAAACGCGTTTTCCGGCGAAAACGCACGCCACGGCTCTTTCTGAGAAAAAGCAAGCACGGAGGACGAGAACCGCTTTTGCCCTGCGTAGCGTTCCGGGCAGCGGGTAGAACCAGGCAGAGAATTCCCGGCTAGCAGCTTCCCTGTGGCGGAGAAGTGCAAACGTACACGTTTTCGGCCGAAAACGCGTTTTCCGGCGAAAACGCACGCCACGGCTCTTTCTGAGAAAAAGCAAGCACGGAGGACGAGAACCGCTTTTGCCCTGTGTAGCGTTCCGGGCAGAGGGTAGAACCAGGCAGAGAATTCCCGGCTAGCAGCTTCCCTGTGGCGGGGAAGTGCAAACGTACACGTTTTCGGCCGAAAACGCGTTTTCCGGCGAAAACGCACGCCACGGCTCTTTCTGAGAAAAAGCAAGCACGGAGGACGAGAACCGCTTTTGCCCTGCGTAGCGTTCCGGGCAGCGGGTAGAACCAGGCAGAGAATTCCCGGCTAGCAGCTTCCCTGTGGCGGGGAAGTGCAAACGTACACGTTTTCGGCCGAAAACGCGTTTCCCGGCGAAAACGCACACCACGGCTCTTTCTGAGAAAAAGCAAGCACGGAGGACGAGAACCACTTTTGCCCTGCGTAGCGTTCCTGGCAGCGGGTAGAACCAGGCAGAGAATTCCCGGCTAGCAGCTTCCCTGTGGCGGGGAAGTGCAAACGTACACGTTTTCGGCCGAAAACGCGTTTTCCGGCGAAAACGCACACCACGGCTCTTTCTGAGAAAAAGCAAGCACGGAGGACGAGAACCGCTTTTGCCCTGCGTAGCGTTCCGGGCAGCGGGTAGAACCAGGCAGAGAATTCCCGGCTAGCAGCTTCCCTGTGGCGGGGAAGTGCAAACGTACACGTTTTCGGCCGAAAACGCGTTTTCCGGCGAAAACGCACACCACGGCTCTTTCTGAGAAAAAGCAAGCACGGAGGACGAGAACCGCTTTTGCCCTGCGTAGCGTTCCGGGCAGCGGGTAGAACCAGGCAGAGAATTCCCGGCTAGCAGCTTCCCTGTGGCGGGGAAGTGCAAACGTACACGTTTTCGGCCGAAAACGCGTTTTCCGGCGAAAACGCACACCACGGCTCTTTCTGAGAAAAAGCAAGCACGGAGGACGAGAACCGCTTTTGCCCTGCGTAGCGTTCCGGGCAGCGGGTAGAACCAGGCAGAGAATTCCGGCTAGCAGCTTCCCTGTGGCGGGGAAGTGCAAACGTACACGTTTTCGGCCGAAAACGCGTTTTCCGGCGAAAACGCACACCACGGCTCTTTCTGAGAAAAAGCAAGCACGGAGGACGAGAACCGCTTTTGCCCTGCGTAGCGTTCCGGGCAGCGGGTAGAACCAGGCAGAGAATTCCCGGCTAGCAGCTTCCCTGTGGCGGGGAAGTGCAAACGTACACGTTTTCGGCCGAAAACGCGTTTTCCGGCGAAAACGCACACCACGGCTCTTTCTGAGAAAAAGCAAGCACGGAGGACAAGAACCGCTTTTGCCCTGCGTAGCGTTCCGGGCAGCGGGTAGAACCAGGCAGAGAATTCCCGGCTAGCAGCTTCCCTGTGGCGGGGAAGTGCAAACGTACACGTTTTCGGCCGAAAACGCGTTTTCCGGCGAAATCGCACACCACGGCTCTTTCTGAGAAAAAGCAAGCACGGAGGACGAGAACGGCTTTTGCCCTGCGTAGCGTTCCGGGCAGCGGGTAGAACCAGGCAGAGAATTCCCGGCTAGCAGCTTCCCTGTGGCGGGGAAGTGCAAACGTACACGTTTTCGGCCGAAAACGCGTTTTCCGGCGAAATCGCACGCCACGGCTCTTTCTGAGAAAAAGCAAGCACAGAGGACGAGAACCGCTTTTGCCCTGCGTAGCGTTCCGGGCAGCGGGTAGAACCAGGCAGAGAATTCCCGGCTAGCAGCTTCCCTGTGGCGGGGAAGTGCAAACGTACACGTTTTCGGCCGAAAACGCGTTTTCCGGCGAAAACGCACGCCACGGCTCTTTCTGAGAAAAAGCAAGCACGGAGGACGAGAACCGCTTTTGCTCTGCGTAGCGTTCCGGGCAGCGGGTAGAACCAGGCAGAGAATTCCCGGCTAGCAGCTTCCCTGTGGCGGGGAAGTGCAAACGTACACGTTTTCGGCCGAAAACGCGTTTTCCGGCGAAAACGCACGCCACGGCTCTTTCTGAGAAAAAGCAAGCACGGAGGACGAGAACCGCTTTTGCCCTGCGTAGCATTCCGGGCAGCGGGTAGAACCAGGCAGAGAATTCCCGGCTAGCAGCTTCCCTGTGGCGGGGAAGTGCAAACGTACACGTTTTCGGCCGAAAACGCGTTTTCCGGCGAAATCGCACACCACGGCTCTTTCTGAGAAAAAGCAAGCACGGAGGACGTGAACCGCTTTTGCCCTGCGTAGCGTTCCGGGCAGCGAGTAGAACCAGGCAGAGAATTCCCGGCTAGCAGCTTCCCTGTGGCGGAGAAGTGCAAACGTACACGTTTTCGGCCGAAAACGTGTTTTCCGGCGAAAACGCACACCACGGCTCTTTCTGAGAAAAAGCAAGCACGGAGGACGAGAACCGCTTTTGCCCTGCGTAGCGTTCCGGGCAGCGGGTAGAACCAGGCAGAGAATTCCCGGCTAGCAGCTTCTCTGTGGCGGGGAAGTGCAAACGTACACGTTTTCGGCCGAAAACGCGTTTTCCGGCGAAAACGCACACCACGGCTCTTTCTGAGAAAAAGCAAGCACGGAGGACGAGAACCGCTTTTGCCCTGCGTAACGTTCCGGGCAGAGGGTAGTACCAGGCAGAGAATTCCCGGCTAGCAGTTTCCCTGTGGCGGGGAAGTGCAAACGTACACGTTTTCAGCCGAAAACGCGTTTTCCGGCGAAAACGCACACCACGGCTCTTTCTGAGAAAAAGCAAGCACGGAGGACGAGAACCGCTTTTGCCCTGCGTAGCGTTCCGTGCAGCGGGTAGAACCAGGCAGAGAATTCCCGGCTAGCAGCTTCCCTGTGGCGGGGAAGTGCAAACGTACACGTTTTCGGCCGAAAACGCGTTTTCCGGCGAAAACGCACACCACGGCTCTTTCTGAGAAAAAGCAAGCACGGAGGACGAGAACCGCTTTTGCCCTGCGTAGCGTTCCGGGCAGCGGGTAGAACCAGGCAGAGAATTCCCGGCTAGCAGCTTCCCTGTGGCGGGGAAGTGCAAACGTACACGTTTTCGGCCGAAAACGCGTTTTCCGGCGAAAACGCACACCACGGCTCTTTCTGAGAAAAAGCAAGCACGGAGGACGAGAACCGCTTTTGCCCTGCGTAGCGTTCCGGGCAGCGGGTAGAACCAGGCAGAGAATTCCCGGCTAGCAGCTTCCCTGTGGCGGGGAAGTGCAAACGTACACGTTTTCGGCCGAAAACGCGTTTTCCGGCGAAAACGCACACCACGGCTCTTTCTGAGAAAAAGCAAGCACGGAGGACGAGAACCGCTTTTGCCCTGCGTAGCGTTCCGGGCAGCGGGTAGAACCAGGCAGAGAATTCCCGGCTAGCAGCTTCCCTGTGGCGGGGAAGTGCAAACGTACACGTTTTCGGCCGAAAACGCGTTTTCCGGCGAAAACGCACACCACGGCTCTTTCTGAGAAAAAGCAAGCACGGAGGACGAGAACCGCTTTTGCCCTGCGTAGCGTTCCGGGCAGCGGGTAGAACCAGGCAGAGAATTCCCGGCTAGCAGCTTCCCTGTGGCGGGGAAGTGCAAACGTACACGTTTTCGGCCGAAAACGCGTTTTCCGGCGAAATCGCACACCACGGCTCTTTCTGAGAAAAAGCAAGCACGGAGGACGAGAACCGCTTTTGCCCTGCGTAACGTTCCGGGCAGAGGGTAGAACCAGGCAGAGAATTCCCGGCTAGCAGCTTCCCTGTGGCGGGGAAGTGCAAACGTACACGTTTTCGGCCGAAAACGCGTTTTCCGGCGAAAACGCACACCACGGCTCTTTCTGAGAAAAAGCAAGCACGGAGGACGAGAACCGCTTTTGCCCTGCGTAGCGTTCCGTGCAGCGGGTAGAACCAGGCAGAGAATTCCCGGCTAGCAGCTTCCCTGTGGCGGGGAAGTGCAAACGTACACGTTTTCGGCCGAAAACGCGTTTTCCGGCGAAAACGCACACCACGGCTCTTTCTGAGAAAAAGCAAGCACGGAGGACGAGAACCGCTTTTGCCCTGCGTAGCGTTCCGGGCAGCGGGTAGAACCAGGCAGAGAATTCCCGGCTAGCAGCTTCCCTGTGGCGGGGAAGTGCAAACGTACACGTTTTCGGCCGAAAACGCGTTTTCCGGCGAAAACGCACACCACGGCTCTTTCTGAGAAAAAGCAAGCACGGAGGACGAGAACCGCTTTTGCCCTGCGTAGCGTTCCGTGCAGCGGGTAGAACCAGGCAGAGAATTCCCGGCTAGCAGCTTCCCTGTGGCGGGGAAGTGCAAACGTACACGTTTTCGGCCGAAAACGCGTTTTCCGGCGAAAACGCACACCACGGCTCTTTCTGAGAAAAAGCAAGCACGGAGGACGAGAACCGCTTTTGCCCTGCGTAGCGTTCCGGGCAGCGGGTAGAACCAGGCAGAGAATTCCCGGCTAGCAGCTTCCCTGTGGCGGGGAAGTGCAAACGTACACGTTTTCGGCCGAAAACGCGTTTTCCGGCGAAAACGCACACCACGGCTCTTTCTGAGAAAAAGCAAGCTAGGAGGACGAGAACCGCTTTTGCCCTGCGTAGCGTTCCGGGCAGCGGGTAGAACCAGGCAGAGAATTCCCGGCTAGCAGCTTCCCTGTGGCGGGGAAGTGCAAACGTACACGTTTTTGGCCGAAAACGCGTTTCCCGGCGAAAACGCACACCACGGCTCTTTCTGAGAAAAAGCAAGCACGGAGGACGAGAACCGCTTTTGCCCTGCGTAGCGTTCCGGGCAGCGGGTAGAACCAGGCAGAGAATTCCCGGCTAGCAGCTTCCCTGTGGCGGGGAAGTGCAAACGTACACGTTTTCGGCCGAAAACGCGTTTTCCGGCGAAAACTCACACCACGGCTCTTTCTGAGAAAAAGCAAGCACGGAGGACGAGAACCGCTTTTGCCCTGCGTAGCGTTCCGGGCAGCGGGTAGAACCAGGCAGAGAATTCCCGGCTAGCAGCTTCCCTGTGGCGGGGAAGTGCAAACGTACACGTTTTCGGCCGAAAACGCGTTTTCCGGCGAAAACGCACACCACGGCTCTTTCTGAGAAAAAGCAAGCACGGAGGACGAGAACCGCTTTTGCCCTGCGTAGCGTTCCGGGCAGCGGGTAGAACCAGGCAGAGAATTCCCGGCTAGCAGCTTCCCTGTGGCGGGGAAGTGCAAACGTACACGTTTTCGACCGAAAACGCGTTTTCCGGCGAAAACGCACACCACGGCTCTTTCTGAGAAAAAGCAAGCACGGAGGACGAGAACCGCTTTTGCCCTGCGTAGCGTTCCGGGCAGCGGGTAGAACCAGGCAGAGAATTCCCGGCTAGCAGCTTCCCTGTGGCGGGGAAGTGCAAACGTACACGTTTTCGGCCGAAAACGCGTTTTCCGGCGAAAACGCACACCACGGCTCTTTCTGAGAAAAAGCAAGCACGGAGGACGAGAACCGCTTTTGCCCTGCGTAGCGTTCCGGGCAGCGGGTAGAACCAGGCAGAGAATTCCCGGCTAGCAGCTTCCCTGTGGCGGGGAAGTGCAAACGTACACGTTTTCGGCCGAAAACGCGTTTTCCGGCGAAAACGCACACCACGGCTCTTTCTGAGAAAAAGCAAGCACGGAGGACGAGAACCGCTTTTGCCCTGCGTAGCGTTCCGGGCACCGGGTAGAACCAGGCAGAGAATTCCCGGCTAGCAGCTTCCCTGTGGCGGGGAAGTGCAAACGTACACGTTTTCGGCCGAAAACGCGTTTTCCGGCGAAAACGCACACCACGGCTCTTTCTGAGAAAAAGCAAGCACGGAGGACGAGAACGGCTTTTGCCCTGCGTAGCGTTCCGGGCAGCGGGTAGAACCAGGCAGAGAATTCCCGGCTAGCAGCTTCCCTGTGGCGGGGAAGTGCAAACGTACACGTTTTCGGCCGAAAACGCGTTTTCCGGCGAAATCGCACACCACGGCTCTTTCTGAGAAAAAGCAAGCACGGAGGACGAGAACCGCTTTTGCCCTGCGTAACGTTCCGGGCAGAGGGTAGAACCAGGCAGAGAATTCCCGGCTAGCAGCTTCCCTGTGGCGGGGAAGCGCAAACGTACACGTTTTCAGCCGAAAACGCGTTTTCCGGCGAAAACGCACACCACGGCTCTTTCTGAGAAAAAGCAAGCACGGAGGACGAGAACCGCTTTTGCCCTGCGTAGCGTTCCGTGCAGCGGGTAGAACCAGGCAGAGAATTCCCGGCTAGCAGCTTCCCTGTGGCGGGGAAGTGCAAACGTACACGTTTTCGGCCGAAAACGCGTTTTCCGGCGAAAACGCACACCACGGCTCTTTCTGAGAAAAAGCAAGCACGGAGGACGAGAACCGCTTTTGCCCTGCGTAGCGTTCCGGGCAGCGGGTAGAACCAGGCAGAGAATTCCCGGCTAGCAGCTTCCCTGTGGCGGGGAAGTGCAAACGTACACGTTTTCGGCCGAAAACGCGTTTTCCGGCGAAAACGCACACCACGGCTCTTTCTGAGAAAAAGCAAGCACGGAGGACGAGAACCGCTTTTGCCCTGCGTAGCGTTCCGGGCAGCGGGTAGAACCAGGCAGAGAATTCCCGGCTAGCAGCTTCCCTGTGGCGGGGAAGTGCAAACGTACACGTTTTCGGCCGAAAACGCGTTTTCCGGCGAAAACGCACGCCACGGCTCTTTCTGAGAAAAAGCAAGCACGGAGGACGAGAACCGCTTTTGCCCTGCGTAGCGTTCCGGGCAGCGGGTAGAACCAGGCAGAGAATTCCCGGCTAGCAGCTTCCCTGTGGCGGAGAAGTGCAAACGTACACGTTTTCGGCCGAAAACGCGTTTTCCGGCGAAAACGCACGCCACGGCTCTTTCTGAGAAAAAGCAAGCACGGAGGACGAGAACCGCTTTTGCCCTGTGTAGCGTTCCGGGCAGAGGGTAGAACCAGGCAGAGAATTCCCGGCTAGCAGCTTCCCTGTGGCGGGGAAGTGCAAACGTACACGTTTTCGGCCGAAAACGCGTTTTCCGGCGAAAACGCACGCCACGGCTCTTTCTGAGAAAAAGCAAGCACGGAGGACGAGAACCGCTTTTGCCCTGCGTAGCGTTCCGGGCAGCGGGTAGAACCAGGCAGAGAATTCCCGGCTAGCAGCTTCCCTGTGGCGGGGAAGTGCAAACGTACACGTTTTCGGCCGAAAACGCGTTTCCCGGCGAAAACGCACACCACGGCTCTTTCTGAGAAAAAGCAAGCACGGAGGACGAGAACCACTTTTGCCCTGCGTAGCGTTCCTGGCAGCGGGTAGAACCAGGCAGAGAATTCCCGGCTAGCAGCTTCCCTGTGGCGGGGAAGTGCAAACGTACACGTTTTCGGCCGAAAACGCGTTTTCCGGCGAAAACGCACACCACGGCTCTTTCTGAGAAAAAGCAAGCACGGAGGACGAGAACCGCTTTTGCCCTGCGTAGCGTTCCGGGCAGCGGGTAGAACCAGGCAGAGAATTCCCGGCTAGCAGCTTCCCTGTGGCGGGGAAGTGCAAACGTACACGTTTTCGGCCGAAAACGCGTTTTCCGGCGAAAACGCACACCACGGCTCTTTCTGAGAAAAAGCAAGCACGGAGGACGAGAACCGCTTTTGCCCTGCGTAGCGTTCCGGGCAGCGGGTAGAACCAGGCAGAGAATTCCCGGCTAGCAGCTTCCCTGTGGCGGGGAAGTGCAAACGTACACGTTTTCGGCCGAAAACGCGTTTTCCGGCGAAAACGCACACCACGGCTCTTTCTGAGAAAAAGCAAGCACGGAGGACGAGAACCGCTTTTGCCCTGCGTAGCGTTCCGGGCAGCGGGTAGAACCAGGCAGAGAATTCCGGCTAGCAGCTTCCCTGTGGCGGGGAAGTGCAAACGTACACGTTTTCGGCCGAAAACGCGTTTTCCGGCGAAAACGCACACCACGGCTCTTTCTGAGAAAAAGCAAGCACGGAGGACGAGAACCGCTTTTGCCCTGCGTAGCGTTCCGGGCAGCGGGTAGAACCAGGCAGAGAATTCCCGGCTAGCAGCTTCCCTGTGGCGGGGAAGTGCAAACGTACACGTTTTCGGCCGAAAACGCGTTTTCCGGCGAAAACGCACACCACGGCTCTTTCTGAGAAAAAGCAAGCACGGAGGACAAGAACCGCTTTTGCCCTGCGTAGCGTTCCGGGCAGCGGGTAGAACCAGGCAGAGAATTCCCGGCTAGCAGCTTCCCTGTGGCGGGGAAGTGCAAACGTACACGTTTTCGGCCGAAAACGCGTTTTCCGGCGAAATCGCACACCACGGCTCTTTCTGAGAAAAAGCAAGCACGGAGGACGAGAACGGCTTTTGCCCTGCGTAGCGTTCCGGGCAGCGGGTAGAACCAGGCAGAGAATTCCCGGCTAGCAGCTTCCCTGTGGCGGGGAAGTGCAAACGTACACGTTTTCGGCCGAAAACGCGTTTTCCGGCGAAATCGCACACCACGGCTCTTTCTGAGAAAAAGCAAGCACGGAGGACGAGAACCGCTTTTGCCCTGCGTATCGTTCCGGGCAGCGGGTAGAACCAGGCAGAGAATTCCCGGCTAGCAGCTTACCTGTGGCGGGGAAGTGCAAACGTACACGTTTTCGGCCGAAAACGCGTTTTCCGGCGAAAACGCACGCCACGGCTCTTTCTGAGAAAAAGCAAGCACAGAGGACGAGAACCGCTTTTGCCCTGCGTAGCGTTCCGGGCAGCGGGTAGAACCAGGCAGAGAATTCCCGGCTAGCAGCTTCCCTGTGGCGGGGAAGTGCAAACGTACACGTTTTCGGCCGAAAACGCGTTTTCCGGCGAAAACGCACGCCACGGCTCTTTCTGAGAAAAAGCAAGCACGGAGGACGAGAACCGCTTTTGCTCTGCGTAGCGTTCCGGGCAGCGGGTAGAACCAGGCAGAGAATTCCCGGCTAGCAGCTTCCCTGTGGCGGGGAAGTGCAAACGTACACGTTTTCGGCCGAAAACGCGTTTTCCGGCGAAAACGCACGCCACGGCTCTTTCTGAGAAAAAGCAAGCACGGAGGACGAGAACCGCTTTTGCCCTGCGTAGCATTCCGGGCAGCGGGTAGAACCAGGCAGAGAATTCCCGGCTAGCAGCTTCCCTGTGGCGGGGAAGTGCAAACGTACACGTTTTCGGCCGAAAACGCGTTTTCCGGCGAAATCGCACACCACGGCTCTTTCTGAGAAAAAGCAAGCACGGAGGACGTGAACCGCTTTTGCCCTGCGTAGCGTTCCGGGCAGCGAGTAGAACCAGGCAGAGAATTCCCGGCTAGCAGCTTCCCTGTGGCGGAGAAGTGCAAACGTACACGTTTTCGGCCGAAAACGTGTTTTCCGGCGAAAACGCACACCACGGCTCTTTCTGAGAAAAAGCAAGCACGGAGGACGAGAACCGCTTTTGCCCTGCGTAGCGTTCCGGGCAGCGGGTAGAACCAGGCAGAGAATTCCCGGCTAGCAGCTTCTCTGTGGCGGGGAAGTGCAAACGTACACGTTTTCGGCCGAAAACGCGTTTTCCGGCGAAAACGCACACCACGGCTCTTTCTGAGAAAAAGCAAGCACGGAGGACGAGAACCGCTTTTGCCCTGCGTAACGTTCCGGGCAGAGGGTAGTACCAGGCAGAGAATTCCCGGCTAGCAGTTTCCCTGTGGCGGGGAAGTGCAAACGTACACGTTTTCAGCCGAAAACGCGTTTTCCGGCGAAAACGCACACCACGGCTCTTTCTGAGAAAAAGCAAGCACGGAGGACGAGAACCGCTTTTGCCCTGCGTAGCGTTCCGTGCAGCGGGTAGAACCAGGCAGAGAATTCCCGGCTAGCAGCTTCCCTGTGGCGGGGAAGTGCAAACGTACACGTTTTCGGCCGAAAACGCGTTTTCCGGCGAAAACGCACACCACGGCTCTTTCTGAGAAAAAGCAAGCACGGAGGACGAGAACCGCTTTTGCCCTGCGTAGCGTTCCGGGCAGCGGGTAGAACCAGGCAGAGAATTCCCGGCTAGCAGCTTCCCTGTGGCGGGGAAGTGCAAACGTACACGTTTTCGGCCGAAAACGCGTTTTCCGGCGAAAACGCACACCACGGCTCTTTCTGAGAAAAAGCAAGCACGGAGGACGAGAACCGCTTTTGCCCTGCGTAGCGTTCCGGGCAGCGGGTAGAACCAGGCAGAGAATTCCCGGCTAGCAGCTTCCCTGTGGCGGGGAACTGCAAACGTACACGTTTTCGGCCGAAAACGCGTTTCCCGGCGAAAACGCACACCACGGCTCTTTCTGAGAAAAAGCAAGCACGGAGGACGAGAACCGCTTTTGCCCTGCGTAGCGTTCCGGGCAGCGGGTAGAACCAGGCAGAGAATTCCCGGCTAGCAGCTTCCCTGTGGCGGGGAAGTGCAAACGTACACGTTTTCGGCCGAAAACGCGTTTTCCGGCGAAAACGCACACCACGGCTCTTTCTGAGAAAAAGCAAGCTAGGAGGACGAGAACCGCTTTTGCCCTGCGTAGCGTTCCGGGCAGCGGGTAGAACCAGGCAGAGAATTCCCGGCTAGCAGCTTCCCTGTGGCGGGGAAGTGCAAACGTACACGTTTTCGGCCGAAAACGCGTTTCCCGGCGAAAACGCACACCACGGCTCTTTCTGAGAAAAAGCAAGCACGGAGGACGAGAACCGCTTTTGCCCTGCGTAGCGTTCCGGGCAGCGGGTAGAACCAGGCAGAGAATTCCCGGCTAGCAGCTTCCCTGTGGCGGGGAAGTGCAAACGTACACGTTTTCGGACGAAAACGCGTTTTCCGGCGAAAACGCACGCCACGGCTCTTTCTGAGAAAAAGCAAGCACGGAGGACGAGAACCGCTTTTGCCCTGTGTAGCGTTCCGGGCAGCGGGTAGAACCAGGCAGAGAATTCCCGGCTAGCAGCTTCCCTGTGGCGGGGAAGTGCAAACGTACACGTTTTCGGCCGAAAACGCGTTTTCCGGCGAAAACGCACACCACGGCTCTTTCTGAGAAAAAGCAAGCACGGAGGACGAGAACCGCTTTTGCCCTGCGTAGCGTTCCGGGCAGCGGGTAGAACCAGGCAGAGAATTCCCGGCTAGCAGCTTCCCTGTGGCGGGGAAGTGCAAACGTACACGTTTTCGGCCGAAAACGCGTTTTCCGGCGAAAACGCACACCACGGCTCTTTCTGAGAAAAAGCAAGCACGGAGGACGAGAACCGCTTTTGCCCTGCGTAGCGTTCCGGGCAGCGGGTAGAACCAGGCAGAGAATTCCCGGCTAGCAGCTTCCCTGTGGCGGGGAAGTGCAAACGTACACGTTTTCGGCCGAAAACGCGTTTTCCGGCGAAAACGCACACCACGGCTCTTTCTGAGAAAAAGCAAGCACGGAGGACGAGAACCGCTTTTGCCCTGCGTAGCGTTCCGGGCAGCGGGTAGAACCAGGCAGAGAATTCCCGGCTAGCAGCTTCCCTGTGGCGGGGAAGTGCAAACGTACACGTTTTCGGCCGAAAACGCGTTTTCCGGCGAAAACGCACACCACGGCTCTTTCTGAGAAAAAGCAAGCACGGAGGACGAGAACCGCTTTTGCCCTGCGTAGCGTTCCGGGCAGCGGGTAGAACCAGGCAGAGAATTCCCGGCTAGCAGCTTACCTGTGGCGGGGAAGTGCAAACGTACACGTTTTCGGCCGAAAACGCGTTTTCCGGCGAAAACGCACACCACGGCTCTTTCTGAGAAAAAGCAAGCACGGAGGACGAGAACCGCTTTTGCCCTGCGTAGCGTTCCGGGCAGCGGGTAGAACCAGGCAGAGAATTCCCGGCTAGCAGCTTCCCTGTGGCGGGGAAGTGCAAACGTACACGTTTTCGGCCGAAAACGCGTTTTCCGGCGAAAACGCACACCACGGCTCTTTCTGAGAAAAAGCAAGCACGGAGGACGAGAACCGCTTTTGCCCTGCGTAGCGTTCCGGGCAGCGGGTAGAACCAGGCAGAGAATTCCCGGCTAGCAGCTTCCCTGTGGCGGGGAAATGCAAACGTACACGTTTTCGGCCGAAAACGCGTTTTCCGGCGAAAACGCACACCACGGCTCTTTCTGAGAAAAAGCAAGCACGGAGGACGAGAACCGCTTTTGCCCTGCGTAGCGTTCCGGGCAGCGGGTAGAACCAGGCAGAGAATTCCCGGCTAGCAGCTTCCCTGTGGCGGGGAAGTGCAAACGTACACGTTTTCGGCCGAAAACGCGTTTTCCGGCGAAAACGCACGCCACGGCTCTTTCTGAGAAAAAGCAAGCACGGAGGACGAGAACCGCTTTTGCCCTGCGTAGCGTTCCGTGCAGCGGGTAGAACCAGG
The DNA here is from genome assembly GCF_965140245.1 of Athene noctua. Taxonomy (NCBI): domain Eukaryota; kingdom Metazoa; phylum Chordata; class Aves; order Strigiformes; family Strigidae; genus Athene; species Athene noctua. Next base: position 15,670 of record NW_027437872.1, read on the forward strand.
CAGAGAATTCCCGGCTAGCAGCTTCCCTGTGGCGGGGAAGTGCAAACGTACACGTTTTCTGCCGAAAACGCGTTTTCCGGCGAAAACGCACACCACGGCTCTTTCTGAGAAAAAGCAAGCACGGAGGACGAGAACCGCTTTTGCCCTGCGTAGCGTTCCGTGCAGCGGGTAGAACCAGGCAGAGAATTCCCGGCTAGCAGCTTCCCTGTGGCGGGGAAGTGCAAACGTACACGTTTTCGGCCGAAAACGCGTTTTCCGGCGAAAACGCACACCACGGCTCTTTCTGAGAAAAAGCAAGCACGGAGGACGAGAACCGCTTTTGCCCTGCGTAGCGTTCCGGGCAGCGGGTAGAACCAGGCAGAGAATTCCCGGCTAGCAGCTTCCCTGTGGCGGGGAAGTGCAAACGTACACGTTTTCGGCCGAAAACGCGTTTTCCGGCGAAAACGCACACCACGGCTCTTTCTGAGAAAAAGCAAGCACGGAGGACGAGAACCGCTTTTGCCCTGCGTAGCGTTCCGGGCAGCGGGTAGAACCAGGCAGAGAATTCCCGGCTAGCAGCTTCCCTGTGGCGGGGAAGTGCAAACGTACACGTTTTCGGCCGAAAACGCGTTTTCCGGCGAAAACGCACACCACGGCTCTTTCTGAGAAAAAGCAAGCACGGAGGACGAGAACCGCTTTTGCCCTGCGTAGCGTTCCGGGCAGCGGGTAGAACCAGGCAGAGAATTCCCGGCTAGCAGCTTCCCTGTGGCGGGGAAGTGCAAACGTACACGTTTTCGGCCGAAAACGCGTTTTCCGGCGAAAACGCACACCACGGCTCTTTCTGAGAAAAAGCAAGCTAGGAGGACGAGAACCGCTTTTGCCCTGCGTAGCGTTCCGGGCAGCGGGTAGAACCAGGCAGAGAATTCCCGGCTAGCAGCTTCCCTGTGGCGGGGAAGTGCAAACGTACACGTTTTCGGCCGAAAACGCGTTTTCCTGCGAAAACGCACGCCACGGCTCTTTCTGAGAAAAAGCAAGCACGGAGGACGAGAACCGCTTTTGCCCTGCGTAGCGTTCCGTGCAGCGGGTAGAACCAGGCAGAGAATTCCCGGCTAGCAGCTTCCCTGTGGCGGGGAAGTGCAAACGTACACGTTTTCTGCCGAAAACGCGTTTTCCGGCGAAAACGCACACCACGACTCTTTCTGAGAAAAAGCAAGCACGGAGGACGAGAACCGCTTTTGCCCTGCGTAGCGTTCCGGGCAGCGGGTAGAACCAGGCAGAGAATTCCCGGCTAGCAGCTTCCCTGTGGCGGGGAAGTGCAAACGTACACGTTTTCGGCCGAAAACGCGTTTTCCGGCGAAAACGCACACCACGGCTCTTTCTGAGAAAAAGCAAGCACGGAGGACGAGAACCGCTTTTGCCCTGCGTAGCGTTCCGGGCAGCGGGTAGAACCAGGCAGAGAATTCCCGGCTAGCAGCTTCCCTGTGGCGGGGAAGTGCAAACGTACACGTTTTCGGCCGAAAACGCGTTTTCCGGCGAAAACGCACACCACGGCTCTTTCTGAGAAAAAGCAAGCACGGAGGACGAGAACCGCTTTTGCCCTGCGTAGCGTTCCGGGCAGCGGGTAGAACCAGGCAGAGAATTCCCGGCTAGCAGCTTCCCTGTGGCGGGGAAGTGCAAACGTACACGTTTTCGGCCGAAAACGCGTTTTCCGGCGAAAACGCACACCACGACTCTTTCTGAGAAAAAGCAAGCACGGAGGACGAGAACCGCTTTTGCCCTGCGTAGCGTTCCGGGCAGCGGGTAGAACCAGGCAGAGAATTCCCGGCTAGCAGCTTCCCTGTGGCGGGGAAGTGCAAACGTACACGTTTTCGGCCGAAAACGCGTTTTCCGGCGAAAACGCACACCACGGCTCTTTCTGAGAAAAAGCAAGCACGGAGGACGAGAACCGCTTTTGCCCTGCGTAGCGTTCCGGGCAGCGGGTAGAACCAGGCAGAGAATTCCCGGCTAGCAGCTTCCCTGTGGCGGGGAAGTGCAAACGTACACGTTTTCGGCCGAAAACGCGTTTTCCGGCGAAAACGCACACCACGGCTCTTTCTGAGAAAAAGCAAGCACGGAGGACGAGAACCGCTTTTGCCCTGCGTAGCGTTCCGGGCAGCGGGTAGAACCAGGCAGAGAATTCCCGGCTAGCAGCTTCCCTGTGGCGGGGAAGTGCAAACGTACACGTTTTCGGCCGAAAACGCGTTTTCCGGCGAAAACGCACACCACGGCTCTTTCTGAGAAAAAGCAAGCACGGAGGACGAGAACCGCTTTTGCCCTGCGTAGCGTTCCGGGCAGCGGGTAGAACCAGGCAGAGAATTCCCGGCTAGCAGCTTCCCTGTGGCGGGGAAGTGCAAACGTACACGTTTTCGGCCGAAAACGCGTTTTCCGGCGAAAACGCACACCACGGCTCTTTCTGAGAAAAAGCAAGCACGGAGGACGAGAACCGCTTTTGCCCTGCGTAGCGTTCCGGGCAGCGGGTAGAACCAGGCAGAGAATTCCCGGCTAGCAGCTTCCCTGTGGCGGGGAAGTGCAAACGTACACATTTTCGGCCGAAAACGCGTTTTCCTGCGAAAACGCACGCCACGGCTCTTTCTGAGAAAAAGCAAGCACGGAGGACGAGAACCGCTTTTGCCCTGCGTAGCGTTCCGTGCAGCGGGTAGAACCAGGCAGAGAATTCCCGGCTAGCAGCTTCCCTGTGGCGGGGAAGTGCAAACGTACACGTTTTCGGCCGAAAACGCGTTTTCCGGCGAAAACGCACACCACGGCTCTTTCTGAGAAAAAGCAAGCACGGAGGACGAGAACCGCTTTTGCCCTGCGTAGCGTTCCGGGCAGCGGGTAGAACCAGGCAGAGAATTCCCGGCTAGCAGCTTCCCTGTGGCGGGGAAGTGCAAACGTACACGTTTTCGGCCGAAAACGCGTTTTCCGGCGAAAACGCACACCACGGCTCTTTCTGAGAAAAAGCAAGCACGGAGGACGAGAACCGCTTTTGCCCTGCGTAGCGTTCCGGGCAGCGGGTAGAACCAGGCAGAGAATTCCCGGCTAGCAGCTTCCCTGTGGCGGGGAAGTGCAAACGTACACGTTTTCGGCCGAAAACGCGTTTTCCGGCGAAAACGCACACCACGGCTCTTTCTGAGAAAAAGCAAGCACGGAGGACGAGAACCGCTTTTGCCCTGCGTAGCGTTCCGGGCAGCGGGTAGAACCAGGCAGAGAATTCCCGGCTAGCAGCTTCCCTGTGGCGGGGAAGTGCAAACGTACACGTTTTCGGCCGAAAACGCGTTTTCCGGCGAAAACGCACACCACGGCTCTTTCTGAGAAAAAGCAAGCACGGAGGACGAGAACCGCTTTTGCCCTGCGTAGCGTTCCGGGCAGCGGGTAGAACCAGGCAGAGAATTCCCGGCTAGCAGCTTCCCTGTGGCGGGGAAGTGCAAACGTACACGTTTTCGGCCGAAAACGCGTTTTCCGGCGAAAACGCACACCACGGCTCTTTCTGAGAAAAAGCAAGCACGGAGGACGAGAACCGCTTTTGCCCTGCGTAGCGTTCCGGGCAGCGGGTAGAACCAGGCAGAGAATTCCCGGCTAGCAGCTTCCCTGTGGCGGGGAAGTGCAAACGTACACGTTTTCGGCCGAAAACGCGTTTTCCGGCGAAAACGCACACCACGGCTCTTTCTGAGAAAAAGCAAGCACGGAGGACGAGAACCTCTTTTGCCCTGCGTAGCGTTCCGGGCAGCGGGTAGAACCAGGCAGAAAATTCCCGGCTAGCAGCTTCCCTGTGGCGGGGAAGTGCAAACGTACACGTTTTCGGCCGAAAACGCGTTTTCCGGCGAAAACGCACACCACGGCTCTTTCTGAGAAAAAGCAAGCACGGAGGACGAGAACCGCTTTTGCCCTGCGTAGCGTTCCGGGCAGCGGGTAGAACCAGGCAGAGAATTCCCGGCTAGCAGCTTCCCTGTGGCGGGGAAGTGCAAACGTACACGTTTTCGGCCGAAAACGCGTTTTCCGGCGAAAACGCACACCACGGCTCTTTCTGAGAAAAAGCAAGCACGGAGGACGAGAACCGCTTTTGCCCTGCGTAGCGTTCCGGGCAGCGGGTAGAACCAGGCAGAGAATTCCCGGCTAGCAGCTTCCCTGTGGCGGGGAAGTGCAAACGTACACGTTTTCGGCCGAAAACGCGTTTTCCGGCGAAAACGCACACCACGGCTCTTTCTGAGAAAAAGCAAGCACGGAGGACGAGAACCGCTTTTGCCCTGCGTAGCGTTCCGGGCAGCGGGTAGAACCAGGCAGAGAATTCCCGGCTAGCAGCTTCCCTGTGGCGGGGAAGTGCAAACGTACACGTTTTCGGCCGAAAACGCGTTTTCCGGCGAAAACGCACACCACGGCTCTTTCTGAGAAAAAGCAAGCACGGAGGACGAGAACCGCTTTTGCCCTGCGTAGCGTTCCGGGCAGCGGGTAGAACCAGGCAGAGAATTCCCGGCTAGCAGCTTCCCTGTGGCGGGGAAGTGCAAACGTACACGTTTTCGGCCGAAAACGCGTTTTCCGGCGAAAACGCACACCACGGCTCTTTCTGAGAAAAAGCAAGCACGGAGGACGAGAACCGCTTTTGCCCTGCGTAGCGTTCCGGGCAGCGGGTAGAACCAGGCAGAGAATTCCCGGCTAGCAGCTTCCCTGTGGCGGGGAAGTGCAAACGTACACGTTTTCGGCCGAAAACGCGTTTTCCGGCGAAAACGCACACCACGGCTCTTTCTGAGAAAAAGCAAGCACGGAGGACGAGAACCGCTTTTGCCCTGCGTAGCGTTCCGGGCAGCGGGTAGAACCAGGCAGAGAATTCCCGGCTAGCAGCTTCCCTGTGGCGGGGAAGTGCAAACGTACACGTTTTCGGCCGAAAACGCGTTTTCCGGCGAAAACGCACACCACGGCTCTTTCTGAGAAAAAGCAAGCACGGAGGACGAGAACCGCTTTTGCCCTGCGTAGCGTTCCGGGCAGCGGGTAGAACCAGGCAGAGAATTCCCGGCTAGCAGCTTCCCTGTGGCGGGGAAGTGCAAACGTACACGTTTTCGGCCGAAAACGCGTTTTCCGGCGAAATCGCACACCACGGCTCTTTCTGAGAAAAAGCAAGCACGGAGGACGAGAACCGCTTTTGCCCTGCGTAGCGTTCCGGGCAGCGGGTAGAACCAGGCAGAGAATTCCCGGCTAGCAGCTTCCCTGTGGCGGAGAAGTGCAAACGTACACGTTTTCGGCCGAAAACGCGTTTTCCGGCGAAAACGCACACCACGGCTCTTTCTGAGAAAAAGCAAGCACGGAGGACGAGAACCGCTTTTGCCCTGCGTAACGTTCCGGGCAGCGGGTAGAACCAGGCAGAGAATTCCCGGCTAGCAGCTTCCCTGTGGCGGGGAAGTGCAAACGTACACGTTTTCGGCCGAAAACGCGTTTTCCGGCGAAAACGCACACCACGGCTCTTTCTGAGAAAAAGCAAGCACGGAGGACGAGAACCGCTTTTGCCCTGCGTAGCGTTCCGGGCAGCGGGTAGAACCAGGCAGAGAATTCCCGGCTAGCAGCTTCCCTGTGGCGGGGAAGTGCAAACGTACACGTTTTCGGCCGAAAACGCGTTTTCCGGCGAAATCGCACACCACGGCTCTTTCTGAGAAAAAGCAAGCACGGAGGACGAGAACCGCTTTTGCCCTGCGTAGCGTTCCGGGCAGCGGGTAGAACCAGGCAGAGAATTCCCGGCTAGCAGCTTCCCTGTGGCGGAGAAGTGCAAACGTACACGTTTTCGGCCGAAAACGCGTTTTCCGGCGAAAACGCACACCACGGCTCTTTCTGAGAAAAAGCAAGCACGGAGGACGAGAACCGCTTTTGCCCTGCGTAGCGTTCCGGGCAGCGGGTAGAACCAGGCAGAGAATTCCCGGCTAGCAGCTTCTCTGTGGCGGGGAAGTGCAAACGTACACGTTTTCGGCCGAAAACGCGTTTTCCGGTGAAAACGCACACCACGGCTCTTTCTGAGAAAAAGCAAGCACGGAGGACGAGAACCGCTTTTGCCCTGCGTAGCGTTCCGGGCAGCGGGTAGAACCAGGCAGAGAATTCCCGGCTAGCAGCTTCCCTGTGGCGGGGAAGTGCAAACGTACACGTTTTCGGCCGAAAACGCGTTTTCCGGCGAAAACGCACACCACGGCTCTTTCTGAGAAAAAGCAAGCACGGAGGACGAGAACCGCTTTTGCCCTGCGTAGCGTTCCGGGCAGCGGGTAGAACCAGGCAGAGAATTCCCGGCTAGCAGCTTCCCTGTGGCGGGGAAGTGCAAACGTACACGTTTTCGGCCGAAAACGCGTTTTCCGGCGAAAACTCACACCACGGCTCTTTCTGAGAAAAAGCAAGCACGGAGGACGAGAACCGCTTTTGCCCTGCGTAGCGTTCCGGGCAGCGGGTAGAACCAGGCAGAGAATTCCCGGCTAGCAGCTTCCCTGTGGCGGGGAAGTGCAAACGTACACGTTTTCGGCCGAAAACGCGTTTTCCGGCGAAAACGCACACCACGGCTCTTTCTGAGAAAAAGCAAGCACGGAGGACGAGAACCGCTTTTGCCCTGCGTAGCGTTCCGGGCAGCGGGTAGAACCAGGCAGAGAATTCCCGGCTAGCAGCTTCCCTGTGGCGGGGAAGTGCAAACGTACACGTTTTCGGCCGAAAACGCGTTTTCCGGCGAAATCGCACACCACAGCTCTTTCTGAGAAAAAGCAAGCACGGAGGACGAGAACCGCTTTTGCCCTGCGTAACGTTCCGGGCAGCGGGTAGAACCAGGCAGAGAATTCCCGGCTAGCAGCTTCCCTGTGGCGGGGAAGTGCAAACGTACACGTTTTCAGCCGAAAACGCGTTTTCCGGCGAAAACGCACACCACGGCTCTTTCTGAGAAAAAGCAAGCACGGAGGACGTGAACCGCTTTTGCCCTGCGTAGCGTTCCGTGCAGCGGGTAGAACCAGGCAGAGAATTCCCGGCTAGCAGCTTCCCTGTGGCGGGGAAGGGCAAACGTACACGTTTTCGGCCGAAAACGCGTTTTCCGGCGAAAACGCACACCACGGCTCTTTCTGAGAAAAAGCAAGCACGGAGGACGAGAACCGCTTTTGCCCTGCGTAACGTTCCGGGCAGCGGGTAGAACCAGGCAGAGAATTCCCGGCTAGCAGCTTCCCTGTGGCGGGGAAGTGCAAACGTACACGTTTTCAGCCGAAAACGCGTTTTCCGGCGAAAACGCACACCACGGCTCTTTCTGAGAAAAAGCAAGCACGGAGGACGTGAACCGCTTTTGCCCTGCGTAGCGTTCCGTGCAGCGGGTAGAACCAGGCAGAGAATTCCCGGCTAGCAGCTTCCCTGTGGCGGGGAAGGGCAAACGTACACGTTTTCGGCCGAAAACGCGTTTTCCGGCGAAAACGCACACCACGGCTCTCTCTGAGAAAAAGCAAGCACGGAGGACGAGAACCGCTTTTGCCCTGCGTAGCGTTCCGGGCAGCGGGTAGAACCAGGCAGAGAATTCCCGGCTAGCAGCTTCCCTGTGGCGGGGAAGTGCAAACGTACACGTTTTCGGCCGAAAACGCGTTTTCCGGCGAAAACGCACACCACGGCTCTTTCTGAGAAAAAGCAAGCACGGAGGACGAGAACCGCTTTTGCCCTGCGTAGCGTTCCGGGCAGCGGGTAGAACCAGGCAGAGAATTCCCGGCTAGCAGCTTCCCTGTGGCGGGGAAGTGCAAACGTACACGTTTTCGGCCGAAAACGCGTTTTCCGGCGAAAACGCACACCACGGCTCTTTCTGAGAAAAAGCAAGCACGGAGGACGAGAACCGCTTTTGCCCTGCGTAGCGTTCCGGGCAGCGGGTAGAACCAGGCAGAGAATTCCCGGCTAGCAGCTTCCCTGTGGCGGGGAAGTGCAAACGTACACGTTTTCGGCCAAAAACGCGTTTTCCGGTGAAAACGCACACCACGGCTCTTTCTGAGAAAAAGCAAGCACGGAGGACGAGAACCGCTTTTGCCCTGCGTAGCGTTCCGGGCAGCGGGTAGAACCAGGCAGAGAATTCCCGGCTAGCAGCTTCCCTGTGGCGGGGAAGTGCAAACGTACACGTTTTCGGCCGAAAACGCGTTTTCCGGCGAAAACGCACACCACGGCTCTTTCTGAGAAAAAGCAAGCACGGAGGACGAGAACCGCTTTTGCCCTGCGTAGCGTTCCGGGCAGCGGGTAGAACCAGGCAGAGAATTCCCGGCTAGCAGCTTCCCTGTGGCGGGGAAGTGCAAACGTACACGTTTTCGGCCGAAAACGCGTTTTCCGGCGAAAACGCACACCACGGCTCTTTCTGAGAAAAAGCAAGCACGGAGGACGAGAACCGCTTTTGCCCTGCGTAGCGTTCCGGGCAGCGGGTAGAACCAGGCAGAGAATTCCCGGCTAGCAGCTTCCCTGTGGCGGGGAAGTGCAAACGTACACGTTTTCGGCCGAAAACGCGTTTTCCGGCGAAAACTCACACCACGGCTCTTTCTGAGAAAAAGCAAGCACGGAGGACGAGAACCGCTTTTGCCCTGCGTAGCGTTCCGGGCAGCGGGTAGAACCAGGCAGAGAATTCCCGGCTAGCAGCTTCCCTGTGGCGGGGAAGTGCAAACGTACACGTTTTCGGCCAAAAACGCGTTTTCCGGCGAAAACGCACACCACGGCTCTTTCTGAGAAAAAGCAAGCACGGAGGACGTGAACCGCTTTTGCCCTGCGTAGCGTTCCGTGCAGCGGGTAGAACCAGGCAGAGAATTCCCGGCTAGCAGCTTCCCTGTGGCGGGGAAGGGCAAACGTACACGTTTTCGGCCGAAAACGCGTTTTCCGGCGAAAACGCACACCACGGCTCTTTCTGAGAAAAAGCAAGCACGGAGGACGAGAACCGCTTTTGCCCTGCGTAGCGTTCCGGGCAGCGGGTAGAACCAGGCAGAGAATTCCCGGCTAGCAGCTTCCCTGTGGCGGGGAAGTGCAAACGTACACGTTTTCGGCCGAAAACGCGTTTTCCGGCGAAAACGCACACCACGGCTCTTTCTGAGAAAAAGCAAGCACGGAGGACGAGAACCGCTTTTGCCCTGCGTAGCGTTCCGGGCAGCGGGTAGAACCAGGCAGAGAATTCCCGGCTAGCAGCTTCCCTGTGGCGGGGAAGTGCAAACGGACACGTTTTCGGCCGAAAACGCGTTTTCCGGCGAAAACGCACACCACGGCTCTTTCTGAGAAAAAGCAAGCACGGAGGACGAGAACCGCTTTTGCCCTGCGTAGCGTTCCGGGCAGCGGGTAGAACCAGGCAGAGAATTCCCGGCTAGCAGCTTCCCTGTGGCGGGGAAGTGCAAACGTACACGTTTTCGGCCGAAAACGCGTTTTCCGGCGAAAACGCACACCACGGCTCTTTCTGAGAAAAAGCAAGCACGGAGGACGAGAACCGCTTTTGCCCTGCGTAGCGTTCCGGGCAGCGGGTAGAACCAGGCAGAGAATTCCCGGCTAGCAGCTTCCCTGTGGCGGGGAAGTGCAAACGTACACGTTTTCGGCCGAAAACGCGTTTCCCGGCGAAAACGCACACCACGGCTCTTTCTGAGAAAAAGCAAGCACGGAGGACGAGAACCACTTTTGCCCTGCGTAGCGTTCCTGGCAGCGGGTAGAACCAGGCAGAGAATTCCCGGCTAGCAGCTTCCCTGTGGCGGGGAAGTGCAAACGTACACGTTTTCGGCCGAAAACGCGTTTTCCGGCGAAAACGCACACCACGGCTCTTTCTGAGAAAAAGCAAGCACGGAGGACGAGAACCGCTTTTGCCCTGCGTAGCGTTCCGGGCAGCGGGTAGAACCAGGCAGAGAATTCCCGGCTAGCAGCTTCCCTGTGGCGGGGAAGTGCAAACGTACACGTTTTCGGCCGAAAACGCGTTTTCCGGCGAAAACGCACACCACGGCTCTTTCTGAGAAAAAGCAAGCACGGAGGACGAGAACCGCTTTTGCCCTGCGTAGCGTTCCGGGCAGCGGGTAGAACCAGGCAGAGAATTCCCGGCTAGCAGCTTCCCTGTGGCGGAGAAGTGCAAACGTACACGTTTTCGGCCGAAAACGTGTTTTCCGGCGAAAACGCACACCACGGCTCTTTCTGAGAAAAAGCAAGCACGGAGGACGAGAACCGCTTTTGCCCTGCGTAGCGTTCCGGGCAGCGGGTAGAACCAGGCAGAGAATTCCCGGCTAGCAGCTTCTCTGTGGTGGGGAAGTGCAAACGTACACGTTTTCGGCCGAAAACGCATTTTCCGGTGAAAACGCACACCACGGCTCTTTCTGAGAAAAAGCAAGCACGGAGGACGAGAACCGCTTTTGCCCTGCGTAGCGTTCCGGGCAGCGGGTAGAACCAGGCAGAGAATTCCCGGCTAGCAGCTTCCCTGTGGCGGGGAAGTGCAAACGTACACGTTTTCGGCCGAAAACGCGTTTTCCGGCGAAAACGCACACCACGGCTCTTTCTGAGAAAAAGCAAGCACGGAGGACGAGAACCGCTTTTGCCCTGCGTAGCGTTCCGGGCAGCGGGTAGAACCAGGCAGAGAATTCCCGGCTAGCAGCTTCCCTGTGGCGGGGAAGGGCAAACGTACACGTTTTCGGCCGAAAACGCGTTTCCCGGCGAAAACGCACACCACGGCTCTTTCTGAGAAAAAGCAAGCACGGAGGACGAGAACCGCTTTTGCCCTGCGTAGCGTTCCTGGCAGCGGGTAGAACCAGGCAGAGAATTCCCGGCTAGCAGCTTCCCTGTGGCGGGGAAGTGCAAACGTACACGTTTTCGGCCGCAAACGCGTTTTCCGGCGAAAACGCACACCACGGCTCTTTCTGAGAAAAAGCAAGCACGGAGGACGAGAACCGCTTTTGCCCTGCGTAGCGTTCCGGGCAGCGGGTAGAACCAGGCAGAGAATTCCCGGCTAGCAGCTTCCCTGTGGCGGGGAAGTGCAAACGTACACGTTTTCGGCCGAAAACGCGTTTTCCGGCGAAATCGCACACCACGGCTCTTTCTGAGAAAAAGCAAGCACGGAGGACGAGAACCGCTTTTGCCCTGCGTAACGTTCCGGGCAGAGGGTAGTACCAGGCAGAGAATTCCCGGCTAGCAGCTTCCCTGTGGCGGGGAAGTGCAAACGTACACGTTTTCAGCCGAAAACGCGTTTTCCGGCGAAAACGCACACCATGCTCTTTCTGAGAAAAAGCAAGCACGGAGGACGAGAACCGCTTTTGCCCTGCGTAGCGTTCCGGGCAGCGGGTAGAACCAGGCAGAGAATTCCCGGCTAGCAGCTTCCCTGTGGCGGGGAAGTGCAAACGTACACGTTTTCGGCCGAAAACGCGTTTTCCGGCGAAAACGCACACCACGGCTCTTTCTGAGAAAAAGCAAGCACGGAGGACGAGAACCGCTTTTGCCCTGCGTAGCGTTCCGGGCAGCGGGTAGAACCAGGCAGAGAATTCCCGGCTAGCAGCTTCCCTGTGGCGGGGAAGTGCAAACGTACACGTTTTCGGCCGAAAACGCGTTTTCCGGCGAAAACGCACACCACGGCTCTTTCTGAGAAAAAGCAAGCACGGAGGACGAGAACCGCTTTTGCCCTGCGTAGCGTTCCGGGCAGCGGGTAGAACCAGGCAGAGAATTCCCGGCTAGCAGCTTCCCTGTGGCGGGGAACTGCAAACGTACACGTTTTCGGCCGAAAACGCGTTTTCCGGCGAAAACGCACACCACGGCTCTTTCTGAGAAAAAGCAAGCACGGAGGACGAGAACCGCTTTTGCCCTGCGTAGCGTTCCGGGCAGCGGGTAGAACCAGGCAGAGAATTCCCGGCTAGCAGCTTCCCTGTGGCGGGGAAGTGCAAACGTACACGTTTTCGGCCGAAAACGCGTTTTCCGGCGAAAACGCACACCACGGCTCTTTCTGAGAAAAAGCAAGCACGGAGGACGAGAACCGCTTTTGCCCTGCGTAGCGTTCCGGGCAGCGGGTAGAACCAGGCAGAGAATTCCCGGCTAGCAGCTTCCCTGTGGCGGGGAAGTGCAAACGTACACGTTTTCGGACGAAAACGCGTTTTCCGGCGAAAACGCACGCCACGGCTCTTTCTGAGAAAAAGCAAGCACGGAGGACGAGAACCGCTTTTGCCCTGTGTAGCGTTCCGGGCAGCGGGTAGAACCAGGCAGAGAATTCCCGGCTAGCAGCTTCCCTGTGGCGGGGAAGTGCAAACGTACACGTTTTCGGCCGAAAACGCGTTTTCCGGCGAAAACGCACACCACGGCTCTTTCTGAGAAAAAACAAGCACGGAGGACGAGAACCGCTTTTGCCCTGCGTAGCGTTCCGGGCAGCGGGTAGAACCAGGCAGAGAATTCCCGGCTAGCAGCTTCCCTGTGGCGGGGAAGTGCAAACGTACACGTTTTCGGCCGAAAACGCGTTTTCCGGCGAAAACGCACACCACGGCTCTTTCTGAGAAAAAGCAAGCACGGAGGACGTGAACCGCTTTTGCCCTGCGTAGCGTTCCGTGCAGCGGGTAGAACCAGGCAGAGAATTCCCGGCTAGCAGCTTCCCTGTGGCGGGGAAGGGCAAACGTACACGTTTTCGGCCGAAAACGCGTTTCCCGGCGAAAACGCACACCACGGCTCTTTCTGAGAAAAAGCAAGCACGGAGGACGAGAACCGCTTTTGCCCTGCGTAGCGTTCCTGGCAGCGGGTAGAACCAGGCAGAGAATTCCCGGCTAGCAGCTTCCCTGTGGCGGGGAAGTGCAAACGTACACGTTTTCGGCCGCAAACGCGTTTTCCGGCGAAAACGCACACCACGGCTCTTTCTGAGAAAAAGCAAGCACGGAGGACGAGAACCGCTTTTGCCCTGCGTAGCGTTCCGGGCAGCGGGTAGAACCAGGCAGAGAATTCCCGGCTAGCAGCTTCCCTGTGGCGGGGAAGTGCAAACGTACACGTTTTCGGCCGAAAACGCGTTTTCCGGCGAAATCGCACACCACGGCTCTTTCTGAGAAAAAGCAAGCACGGAGGACGAGAACCGCTTTTGCCCTGCGTAACGTTCCGGGCAGAGGGTAGTACCAGGCAGAGAATTCCCGGCTAGCAGCTTCCCTGTGGCGGGGAAGTGCAAACGTACACGTTTTCAGCCGAAAACGCGTTTTCCGGCGAAAACGCACACCATGCTCTTTCTGAGAAAAAGCAAGCACGGAGGACGAGAACCGCTTTTGCCCTGCGTAGCGTTCCGGGCAGCGGGTAGAACCAGGCAGAGAATTCCCGGCTAGCAGCTTCCCTGTGGCGGGGAAGTGCAAACGTACACGTTTTCGGCCGAAAACGCGTTTTCCGGCGAAAACGCACACCACGGCTCTTTCTGAGAAAAAGCAAGCACGGAGGACGAGAACCGCTTTTGCCCTGCGTAGCGTTCCGGGCAGCGGGTAGAACCAGGCAGAGAATTCCCGGCTAGCAGCTTCCCTGTGGCGGGGAACTGCAAACGTACACGTTTTCGGCCGAAAACGCGTTTTCCGGCGAAAACGCACACCACGGCTCTTTCTGAGAAAAAGCAAGCACGGAGGACGAGAACCGCTTTTGCCCTGCGTAGCGTTCCGGGCAGCGGGTAGAACCAGGCAGAGAATTCCCGGCTAGCAGCTTCCCTGTGGCGGGGAAGTGCAAACGTACACGTTTTCGGCCGAAAACGCGTTTTCCGGCGAAAACGCACACCACGGCTCTTTCTGAGAAAAAGCAAGCACGGAGGACGAGAACCGCTTTTGCCCTGCGTAGCGTTCCGGGCAGCGGGTAGAACCAGGCAGAGAATTCCCGGCTAGCAGCTTCCCTGTGGCGGGGAAGTGCAAACGTACACGTTTTCGGACGAAAACGCGTTTTCCGGCGAAAACGCACGCCACGGCTCTTTCTGAGAAAAAGCAAGCACGGAGGACGAGAACCGCTTTTGCCCTGTGTAGCGTTCCGGGCAGCGGGTAGAACCAGGCAGAGAATTCCCGGCTAGCAGCTTCCCTGTGGCGGGGAAGTGCAAACGTACACGTTTTCGGCCGAAAACGCGTTTTCCGGCGAAAACGCACACCACGGCTCTTTCTGAGAAAAAGCAAGCACGGAGGACGAGAACCGCTTTTGCCCTGCGTAGCGTTCCGGGCAGCGGGTAGAACCAGGCAGAGAATTCCCGGCTAGCAGCTTCCCTGTGGCGGGGAAGTGCAAACGTACACGTTTTCGGCCGAAAACGCGTTTTCCGGCGAAAACGCACACCACGGCTCTTTCTGAGAAAAAGCAAGCACGGAGGACGAGAACCGCTTTTGCCCTGCGTAGCGTTCCGGGCAGCGGGTAGAACCAGGCAGAGAATTCCCGGCTAGCAGCTTCCCTGTGGCGGGGAAGTGCAAACGTACACGTTTTCGGCCGAAAACGCGTTTTCCGGCGAAAACGCACGCCACGGCTCTTTCTGAGAAAAAGCAAGCACGGAGGACGAGAACCGCTTTTGCCCTGCGTAGCGTTCCGTGCAGCGGGTAGAACCAGGCAGAGAATTCCCGGCTAGCAGCTTCCCTGTGGCGGGGAAGTGCAAACGTACACGTTTTCGGCCGAAAACGCGTTTTCCGGCGAAAACGCACACCACGGCTCTTTCTGAGAAAAAGCAAGCACGGAGGACGAGAACCGCTTTTGCCCTGCGTAGCGTTCCGGGCAGCGGGTAGAACCAGGCAGAGAATTCCCGGCTAGCAGCTTCCCTGTGGCGGGGAAGTGCAAACGTACACGTTTTCGGCCGAAAACGCGTTTTCCGGCGAAAACGCACACCACGGCTCTTTCTGAGAAAAAGCAAGCACGGAGGACGAGAACCGCTTTTGCCCTGCGTAGCGTTCCGGGCAGCGGGTAGAACCAGGCAGAGAATTCCCGGCTAGCAGCTTCCCTGTGGCGGGGAAGTGCAAACGTACACGTTTTCGGCCGAAAACGCGTTTTCCGGCGAAAACGCACGCCACGGCTCTTTCTGAGAAAAAGCAAGCACGGAGGACGAGAACCGCTTTTGCCCTGCGTAGCGTTCCGGGCAGCGGGTAGAACCAGGCAGAGAATTCCCGGCTAGCAGCTTCCCTGTGGCGGGGAAGTGCAAACGTACACGTTTTCGGCCGAAAACGCGTTTTCCGGCGAAAACGCACGCCACGGCTCTTTCTGAGAAAAAGCAAGCACGGAGGACGAGAACGGCTTTTGCCCTGCGTAGCGTTCCGGGCAGCGGGTAGAACCAGGCAGAGAATTCCCGGCTAGCAGCTTCCCTGTGGCGGGGAAGTGCAAACGTACACGTTTTCGGCCGAAAACGCGTTTTCCGGCGAAAACGCACACCACGGCTCTTTCTGAGAAAAAGCAAGCACGGAGGACGAGAACCGCTTTTGCCCTGCGTAGCGTTCCGGGCAGCGGGTAGAACCAGGCAGAGAATTCCCGGCTAGCAGCTTCCCTGTGGCGGGGAAGTGCAAACGTACACGTTTTCGGCCGAAAACGCGTTTTCCGGCGAAAACGCACACCACGGCTCTTTCTGAGAAAAAGCAAGCACGGAGGACGAGAACCGCTTTTGCCCTGCGTAGCGTTCCGGGCAGCGGGTAGAACCAGGCAGAGAATTCCCGGCTAGCAGCTTCCCTGTGGCGGGGAAGTGCAAACGTACACGTTTTCGGCCGAAAACGCGTTTTCCTGCGAAAACGCACGCCACGGCTCTTTCTGAGAAAAAGCAAGCACGGAGGACGAGAACCGCTTTTGCCCTGCGTAGCGTTCCGTGCAGCGGGTAGAACCAGGCAGAGAATTCCGGGCTAGCAGCTTCCCTGTGGCGGGGAAGTGCAAACGTACACGTTTTCGGCCGAAAACGCGTTTTCCGGCAAAAACGCACACCACGGCTCTTTCTGAGAAAAAGCAAGCACGGAGGACGAGAACCGCTTTTGCCCTGCGTAGCGTTCCGGGCAGCGGGTAGAACCAGGCAGAGAATTCCCGGCTAGCAGCTTCCCTGTGGCGGGGAAGTGCAAACGTACACGTTTTCGGCCGAAAACGCGTTTTCCGGCGAAAACGCACACCACGGCTCTTTCTGAGAAAAAGCAAGCACGGAGGACGAGAACCGCTTTTGCCCTGCGTAGCGTTCCGGGCAGCGGGTAGAACCAGGCAGAGAATTCCCGGCTAGCAGCTTCCCTGTGGCGGGGAAGTGCAAACGTACACATTTTCGGCCGAAAACGCGTTTTCCGGCGAAAACGCACACCACGGCTCTTTCTGAGAAAAAGCAAGCACGGAGGACGAGAACCGCTTTTGCCCTGCGTAGCGTTCCGGGCAGCGGGTAGAACCAGGCAGAGAATTCCCGGCTAGCAGCTTCCCTGTGGCGGGGAAGTGCAAACGTACACGTTTTCGGCCGAAAACGCGTTTTCCGGCGAAAACGCACGCCACGGCTCTTTCTGAGAAAAAGCAAGCACGGAGGACGAGAACCGCTTTTGCCCTGCGTAGCGTTCCGGGCAGCGGGTAGAACCAGGCAGAGAATTCCCGGCTAGCAGCTTCCCTGTGGCGGGGAAGTGCAAACGTACACGTTTTCGGCCGAAAACGCGTTTTCCGGCGAAAACGCACACCACGGCTCTTTCTGAGAAAAAGCAAGCACGGAGGACGAGAACCGCTTTTGCCCTGCGTAGCGTTCCGGGCAGCGGGTAGAACCAGGCAGAGAATTCCCGGCTAGCGGCTTCCCTGTGGCGGGGAAGTGCAAACGTACACGTTTTCGGCCGAAAACGCGTTTTCCGGCGAAAACGCACACCACGGCTCTTTCTGAGAAAAAGCAAGCACGGAGGACGAGAACCGCTTTTGCCCTGCGTAGCGTTCCGGGCAGCGGGTAGAACCAGGCAGAGAATTCCCGGCTAGCAGCTTCCCTGTGGCGGGGAAGTGCAAACGTACACGTTTTCGGCCGAAAACGCGTTTTCCGGCGAAAACGCACACCACGGCTCTTTCTGAGAAAAAGCAAGCACGGAGGACGAGAACCGCTTTTGCCCTGCGTAGCGTTCCGGGCAGCGGGTAGAACCAGGCAGAGAATTCCCGGCTAGCAGCTTCCCTGTGGCGGGGAAGTGCAAACGTACACGTTTTCGGCCGAAAACGCGTTTTCCGGCGAAAACGCACACCACGGCTCTTTCTGAGAAAAAGCAAGCACGGAGGACGAGAACCGCTTTTGCCCTGCGTAGCGTTCCGGGCAGCGGGTAGAACCAGGCAGAGAATTCCCGGCTAGCAGCTTCCCTGTGGCGGGGAAGTGCAAACGTACACGTTTTCGGCCGAAAACGCGTTTTCCGGCGAAAACGCACACCACGGCTCTTTCTGAGAAAAAGCAAGCACGGAGGACGAGAACCGCTTTTGCCCTGCGTAGCGTTCCGGGCAGCGGGTAGAACCAGGCAGAGAATTCCCGGCTAGCAGCTTCCCTGTGGCGGGGAAGTGCAAACGTACACGTTTTCGGCCGAAAACGCGTTTTCCGGCGAAAACGCACACCACGGCTCTTTCTGAGAAAAAGCAAGCACGGAGGACGAGAACCGCTTTTGCCCTGCGTAGCGTTCCGGGCAGCGGGTAGAACCAGGCAGAGAATTCCCGGCTAGCAGCTTCCCTGTGGCGGGGAAGTGCAAACGTACACGTTTTCGGCCGAAAACGCGTTTTCCGGCGAAAACGCACACCACGGCTCTTTCTGAGAAAAAGCAAGCACGGAGGACGAGAACCGCTTTTGCCCTGCGTAGCGTTCCGGGCAGCGGGTAGAACCAGGCAGAGAATTCCCGGCTAGCAGCTTCCCTGTGGCGGGGAAGTGCAAACGTACACGTTTTCGGCCGAAAACGCGTTTTCCTGAGAAAACGCACGCCACGGCTCTTTCTGAGAAAAAGCAAGCACGGAGGACGAGAACCGCTTTTGCCCTGCGTAGCGTTCCGTGCAGCGGGTAGAACCAGGCAGAGAATTCCCGGCTAGCAGCTTCCCTGTGGCGGGGAAGTGCAAACGTACACGTTTTCTGCCGAAAACGCGTTTTCCGGCGAAAACGCACACCACGGCTCTTTCTGAGATAAAGCAAGCACGGAGGACGAGAACCGCTTTTGCCCTGCGTAGCGTTCCGGGCAGCGGGTAGAACCAGGCAGAGAATTCCCGGCTAGCAGCTTCCCTGTGGCGGGGAAGTGCAAACGTACACGTTTTCGGCCGAAAACGCGTTTTCCGGCGAAAACGCACACCACGGCTCTTTCTGAGAAAAAGCAAGCACGGAGGACGAGAACCGCTTTTGCCCTGCGTAGCGTTCCGGGCAGCGGGTAGAACCAGGCAGAGAATTCCCGGCTAGCAGCTTCCCTGTGGCGGGGAAGTGCAAACGTACACGTTTTCGGCCGAAAACGCGTTTTCCGGCGAAAACGCACACCACGGCTCTTTCTGAGAAAAAGCAAGCACGGAGGACGAGAACCGCTTTTGCCCTGCGTAGCGTTCCGGGCAGCGGGTAGAACCAGGCAGAGAATTCCCGGCTAGCAGCTTCCCTGTGGCGGGGAAGTGCAAACGTACACGTTTTCGGCCGAAAACGCGTTTTCCGGCGAAAACGCACACCACGGCTCTTTCTGAGAAAAAGCAAGCACGGAGGACGAGAACCGCTTTTGCCCTGCGTAGCGTTCCGGGCAGCGGGTAGAACCAGGCAGAGAATTCCCGGCTAGCAGCTTCCCTGTGGCGGGGAAGTGCAAACGTACACGTTTTCGGCCGAAAACGCGTTTTCCGGCGAAAACGCACACCACGGCTCTTTCTGAGAAAAAGCAAGCACGGAGGACGAGAACCGCTTTTGCCCTGCGTAGCGTTCCGGGCAGCGGGTAGAACCAGGCAGAGAATTCCCGGCTAGCAGCTTCCCTGTGGCGGGGAAGTGCAAACGTACACGTTTTCGGCCGAAAACGCGTTTTCCGGCGAAAACGCACACCACGGCTCTTTCTGAGAAAAAGCAAGCACGGAGGACGAGAACCGCTTTTGCCCTGCGTAGCGTTCCGGGCAGCGGGTAGAACCAGGCAGAGAATTCCCGGCTAGCAGCTTCCCTGTGGCGGGGAAGTGCAAACGTACACGTTTTCGGCCGAAAACGCGTTTTCCGGCGAAAACGCACACCACGGCTCTTTCTGAGAAAAAGCAAGCACGGAGGACGAGAACCGCTTTTGCCCTGCGTAGCGTTCCGGGCAGCGGGTAGAACCAGGCAGAGAATTCCCGGCTAGCAGCTTCCCTGTGGCGGGGAAGTGCAAACGTACACGTTTTCGGCCGAAAACGCGTTTTCCGGCGAAAACGCACACCACGGCTCTTTCTGAGAAAAAGCAAGCACGGAGGACGAGAACCGCTTTTGCCCTGCGTAGCGTTCCGGGCAGCGGGTAGAACCAGGCAGAGAATTCCCGGCTAGCAGCTTCCCTGTGGCGGGGAAGTGCAAACGTACACGTTTTCGGCCGAAAACGCGTTTTCCGGCGAAAACGCACACCACGGCTCTTTCTGAGAAAAAGCAAGCACGGAGGACGAGAACCGCTTTTGCCCTGCGTAGCGTTCCGGGCAGCGGGTAGAACCAGGCAGAGAATTCCCGGCTAGCAGCTTCCCTGTGGCGGGGAAGTGCAAACGTACACGTTTTCGGCCGAAAACGCGTTTTCCGGCGAAAACGCACACCACGGCTCTTTCTGAGAAAAAGCAAGCACGGAGGACGAGAACCGCTTTTGCCCTGCGTAGCGTTCCGGGCAGCGGGTAGAACCAGGCAGAGAATTCCCGGCTAGCAGCTTCCCTGTGGCGGGGAAGTGCAAACGTACACGTTTTCGGCCGAAAACGCGTTTTCCGGCGAAAACGCACACCACGGCTCTTTCTGAGAAAAAGCAAGCACGGAGGACGAGAACCGCTTTTGCCCTGCGTAGCGTTCCGGGCAGCGGGTAGAACCAGGCAGAGAATTCCCGGCTAGCAGCTTCCCTGTGGCGGGGAAGTGCAAACGTACACGTTTTCGGCCGAAAACGCGTTTTCCGGCGAAAACGCACACCACGGCTCTTTCTGAGAAAAAGCAAGCACGGAGGACGAGAACCGCTTTTGCCCTGCGTAGCGTTCCGGGCAGCGGGTAGAACCAGGCAGAGAATTCCCGGCTAGCAGCTTCCCTGTGGCGGGGAAGTGCAAACGTACACGTTTTCGGCCGAAAACGCGTTTTCCGGCGAAAACGCACACCACGGCTCTTTCTGAGAAAAAGCAAGCACGGAGGACGAGAACCGCTTTTGCCCTGCGTAGCGTTCCGGGCAGCGGGTAGAACCAGGCAGAGAATTCCCGGCTAGCAGCTTCCCTGTGGCGGGGAAGTGCAAACGTACACGTTTTCGGCCGAAAACGCGTTTTCCGGCGAAAACGCACACCACGGCTCTTTCTGAGAAAAAGCAAGCACGGAGGACGAGAACCGCTTTTGCCCTGCGTAGCGTTCCGGGCAGCGGGTAGAACCAGGCAGAGAATTCCCGGCTAGCAGCTTCCCTGTGGCGGGGAAGTGCAAACGTACAAGTTTTCGGCCGAAAACGCGTTTTCCGGCGAAAACGCAGACCACGGCTCTTTCTGAGAAAAAGCAAGCACGGAGGACGAGAACCTCTTTTGCCCTGCGTAGCGTTCCGGGCAGCGGGTAGAACCAGGCAGAAAATTCCCGGCTAGCAGCTTCCCTGTGGCGGGGAAGTGCAAACGTACACGTTTTCGGCCAAAAACGCGTTTTCCGGCGAAAACGCACACCACGGCTCTTTCTGAGAAAAAGCAAGCACGGAGGACGAGAACCGCTTTTGCCCTGCGTAGCGTTCCGGGCAGCGGGTAGAACCAGGCAGAGAATTCCCGGCTAGCAGCTTCCCTGTGGCGGGGAAGTGCAAACGTACACGTTTTCGGCCGAAAACGCGTTTTCCGGCGAAAACACACACCACGGCTCTTTCTGAGAAAAAGCAAGCACGGAGGACGAGAACCGCTTTTGCCCTGCGTAGCGTTCCGGGCAGCGGGTAGAACCAGGCAGAGAATTCCCGGCTAGCAGCTTCCCTGTGGCGGGGAAGTGCAAACGTACACGTTTTCGGCCGAAAACGCGTTTTCCGGCGAAAACGCACACCACGGCTCTTTCTGAGAAAAAGCAAGCACGGAGGACGAGAACCGCTTTTGCCCTGCGTAGCGTTCCGGGCAGCGGGTAGAACCAGGCAGAGAATTCCCGGCTAGCAGCTTCCCTGTGGCGGGGAAGTGCAAACGTACACGTTTTCGGCCGAAAACGCGTTTTCCGGCGAAAACGCACACCACGGCTCTTTCTGAGAAAAAGCAAGCACGGAGGACGAGAACCGCTTTTGCCCTGCGTAGCGTTCCGGGCAGCGGGTAGAACCAGGCAGAGAATTCCCGGCTAGCAGCTTCCCTGTGGCGGGGAAGTGCAAACGTACACGTTTTCGGCCGAAAACGCGTTTTCCGGCGAAAACGCACACCACGGCTCTTTCTGAGAAAAAGCAAGCACGGAGGACGAGAACCGCTTTTGCCCTGCGTAGCGTTCCGGGCAGCGGGTAGAACCAGGCAGAGAATTCCCGGCTAGCAGCTTCCCTGTGGCGGGGAAGTGCAAACGTACACGTTTTCGGCCGAAAACGCGTTTTCCGGCGAAAACGCACACCACGGCTCTTTCTGAGAAAAAGCAAGCACGGAGGACGAGAACCGCTTTTGCCCTGCGTAGCGTTCCGGGCAGCGGGTAGAACCAGGCAGAGAATTCCCGGCTAGCAGCTTCCCTGTGGCGGGGAAGTGCAAACGTACACGTTTTCGGCCGAAAACGCGTTTTCCGGCGAAAACGCACACCACGGCTCTTTCTGAGAAAAAGCAAGCACGGAGGACGAGAACCGCTTTTGCCCTGCGTAGCGTTCCGGGCAGCGGGTAGAACCAGGCAGAGAATTCCCGGCTAGCAGCTTCCCTGTGGCGGGGAAGTGCAAACGTACACGTTTTCGGCCGAAAATGCGTTTTCCGGCGAAAACGCACACCACGGCTCTTTCTGAGAAAAAGCAAGCACGGAGGACGAGAACCGCTTTTGCCCTGCGTAGCGTTCCGGGCAGCGGGTAGAACCAGGCAGAGAATTCCCGGCTAGCAGCTTCCCTGTGGCGGGGAAGTGCAAACGTACACGTTTTCGGCCGAAAACGCGTTTTCCGGCGAAAACGCACACCACGGCTCTTTCTGAGAAAAAGCAAGCACGGAGGACGAGAACCGCTTTTGCCCTGCGTAGCGTTCCGGGCAGCGGGTAGAACCAGGCAGAGAATTCCCGGCTAGCAGCTTCCCTGTGGCGGGGAAGTGCAAACGTACAAGTTTTCGGCCGAAAACGCGTTTTCCGGCGAAAACGCAGACCACGGCTCTTTCTGAGAAAAAGCAAGCACGGAGGACGAGAACCTCTTTTGCCCTGCGTAGCGTTCCGGGCAGCGGGTAGAACCAGGCAGAAAATTCCCGGCTAGCAGCTTCCCTGTGGCGGGGAAGTGCAAACGTACACGTTTTCGGCCGAAAACGCGTTTTCCGGCGAAAACGCACACCACGGCTCTTTCTGAGAAAAAGCAAGCACGGAGGACGAGAACCGCTTTTGCCCTGCGTAGCGTTCCGGGCAGCGGGTAGAACCAGGCAGAGAATTCCCGGCTAGCAGCTTCCCTGTGGCGGGGAAGTGCAAACGTACACGTTTTCGGCCGAAAACGCGTTTTCCGGCGAAATCGCACACCACGGCTCTTTCTGAGAAAAAGCAAGCACGGAGGACGAGAACCGCTTTTGCCCTGCGTAGCGTTCCGGGCAGCGGGTAGAACCAGGCAGAGAATTCCCGGCTAGCAGCTTCCCTGTGGCGGGGAAGTGCAAACGTACACGTTTTCGGCCGAAAACGCGTTTTCCGGCGAAAACGCACACCACGGCTCTTTCTGAGAAAAAGCAAGCACGGAGGACGAGAACCGCTTTTGCCCTGCGTAGCGTTCCGGGCAGCGGGTAGAACCAGGCAGAGAATTCCCGGCTAGCAGCTTCCCTGTGGCGGGGAAGTGCAAACGTACACGTTTTCGGCCGAAAACGCGTTTCCCGGCGAAAACGCACACCACGGCTCTTTCTGAGAAAAAGCAAGCACGGAGGACGAGAACCGCTTTTGCCCTGCGTAGCGTTCCGGGCAGCGGGTAGAACCAGGCAGAGAATTCCCGGCTAGCAGCTTCCCTGTGGCGGGGAAGTGCAAACGTACACGTTTTCGGCCGAAAACGCGTTTTCCGGCGAAAACGCACACCACGGCTCTTTCTGAGAAAAAGCAAGCACGGAGGACGAGAACCGCTTTTGCCCTGCGTAGCGTTCCGGGCAGCGGGTAGAACCAGGCAGAGAATTCCCGGCTAGCAGCTTCCCTGTGGCGGGGAAGTGCAAACGTACACGTTTTCGGCCGAAAACGCGTTTTCCGGCGAAAACGCACACCACGGCTCTTTCTGAGAAAAAGCAAGCACGGAGGACGAGAACCGCTTTTGCCCTGCGTAGCGTTCCGGGCAGCGGGTAGAACCAGGCAGAGAATTCCCGGCTAGCAGCTTCCCTGTGGCGGGGAAGTGCAAACGTACACGTTTTCGGCCGAAAACGCGTTTTCCGGCGAAAACGCACACCACGGCTCTTTCTGAGAAAAAGCAAGCACGGAGGACGAGAACCGCTTTTGCCCTGCGTAGCGTTCCGGGCAGCGGGTAGAACCAGGCAGAGAATTCCCGGCTAGCAGCTTCCCTGTGGCGGGGAAGTGCAAACGTACACGTTTTCGGCCGAAAACGCGTTTTCCGGCGAAAACGCACACCACGGCTCTTTCTGAGAAAAAGCAAGCACGGAGGACGAGAACCGCTTTTGCCCTGCGTAGCGTTCCGGGCAGCGGGTAGAACCAGGCAGAGAATTCCCGGCTAGCAGCTTCCCTGTGGCGGGGAAGTGCAAACGTACACGTTTTCGGCCGAAAACGCGTTTTCCGGCGAAAACGCACACCACGGCTCTTTCTGAGAAAAAGCAAGCACGGAGGACGAGAACCGCTTTTGCCCTGCGTAGCGTTCCGGGCAGCGGGTAGAACCAGGCAGAGAATTCCCGGCTAGCAGCTTCCCTGTGGCGGGGAAGTGCAAACGTACACGTTTTCGGCCGAAAACGCGTTTTCCGGCGAAAACGCACACCACGGCTCTTTCTGAGAAAAAGCAAGCACGGAGGACGAGAACCGCTTTTGCCCTGCGTAGCGTTCCGGGCAGCGGGTAGAACCAGGCAGAGAATTCCCGGCTAGCAGCTTCCCTGTGGCGGGGAAGTGCAAACGTACACGTTTTCGGCCGAAAACGCGTTTTCCGGCGAAAACGCACACCACGGCTCTTTCTGAGAAAAAGCAAGCACGGAGGACGAGAACCGCTTTTGCCCTGCGTAGCGTTCCGGGCAGCGGGTAGAACCAGGCAGAGAATTCCCGGCTAGCAGCTTCCCTGTGGCGGGGAAGTGCAAACGTACACGTTTTCGGCCGAAAACGCGTTTTCCGGCGAAAACGCACACCACGGCTCTTTCTGAGAAAAAGCAAGCACGGAGGACGAGAACCGCTTTTGCCCTGCGTAGCGTTCCGGGCAGCGGGTAGAACCAGGCAGAGAATTCCCGGCTAGCAGCTTCCCTGTGGCGGGGAAGTGCAAACGTACACGTTTTCGGCCGAAAACGCGTTTTCCGGCGAAAACGCACACCACGGCTCTTTCTGAGAAAAAGCAAGCACGGAGGACGAGAACCGCTTTTGCCCTGCGTAGCGTTCCGGGCAGCGGGTAGAACCAGGCAGAGAATTCCCGGCTAGCAGCTTCCCTGTGGCGGGGAAGTGCAAACGTACACGTTTTCGGCCGAAAACGCGTTTTCCGGCGAAAACGCACACCACGGCTCTTTCTGAGAAAAAGCAAGCACGGAGGACGAGAACCGCTTTTGCCCTGCGTAGCGTTCCGGGCAGCGGGTAGAACCAGGCAGAGAATTCCCGGCTAGCAGCTTCCCTGTGGCGGGGAAGTGCAAACGTACACGTTTTCGGCCGAAAACGCGTTTTCCGGCGAAAACGCACACCACGGCTCTTTCTGAGAAAAAGCAAGCACGGAGGACGAGAACCGCTTTTGCCCTGCGTAGCGTTCCGGGCAGCGGGTAGAACCAGGCAGAGAATTCCCGGCTAGCAGCTTCCCTGTGGCGGGGAAGTGCAAACGTACACGTTTTCGGCCGAAAACGCGTTTTCCGGCGAAAACGCACACCACGGCTCTTTCTGAGAAAAAGCAAGCACGGAGGACGAGAACCGCTTTTGCCCTGCGTAGCGTTCCGGGCAGCGGGTAGAACCAGGCAGAGAATTCCCGGCTAGCAGCTTCCCTGTGGCGGGGAAGTGCAAACGTACACGTTTTCGGCCGAAAACGCGTTTTCCGGCGAAAACGCACACCACGGCTCTTTCTGAGAAAAAGCAAGCACGGAGGACGAGAACCGCTTTTGCCCTGCGTAGCGTTCCGGGCAGCGGGTAGAACCAGGCAGAGAATTCCCGGCTAGCAGCTTCCCTGTGGCGGGGAAGTGCAAACGTACACGTTTTCGGCCGAAAACGCGTTTTCCGGCGAAAACGCACACCACGGCTCTTTCTGAGAAAAAGCAAGCACGGAGGACGAGAACCGCTTTTGCCCTGCGTAGCGTTCCGGGCAGCGGGTAGAACCAGGCAGAGAATTCCCGGCTAGCAGCTTCCCTGTGGCGGGGAAGTGCAAACGTACACGTTTTCGGCCGAAAACGCGTTTTCCGGCGAAAACGCACACCACGGCTCTTTCTGAGAAAAAGCAAGCACGGAGGACGAGAACCGCTTTTGCCCTGCGTAGCGTTCCGGGCAGCGGGTAGAACCAGGCAGAGAATTCCCGGCTAGCAGCTTCCCTGTGGCGGGGAAGTGCAAACGTACACGTTTTCGGCCGAAAACGCGTTTTCCGGCGAAAACGCACACCACGGCTCTTTCTGAGAAAAAGCAAGCACGGAGGACGAGAACCGCTTTTGCCCTGCGTAGCGTTCCGGGCAGCGGGTAGAACCAGGCAGAGAATTCCCGGCTAGCAGCTTCCCTGTGGCGGGGAAGTGCAAACGTACACGTTTTCGGCCGAAAACGCGTTTTCCGGCGAAAACGCACACCACGGCTCTTTCTGAGAAAAAGCAAGCACGGAGGACGAGAACCGCTTTTGCCCTGCGTAGCGTTCCGGGCAGCGGGTAGAACCAGGCAGAGAATTCCCGGCTAGCAGCTTCCCTGTGGCGGGGAAGTGCAAACGTACACGTTTTCGGCCGAAAACGCGTTTTCCGGCGAAAACGCACACCACGGCTCTTTCTGAGAAAAAGCAAGCACGGAGGACGAGAACCGCTTTTGCCCTGCGTAGCGTTCCGGGCAGCGGGTAGAACCAGGCAGAGAATTCCCGGCTAGCAGCTTCCCTGTGGCGGGGAAGTGCAAACGTACACGTTTTCGGCCGAAAACGCGTTTTCCGGCGAAAACGCACACCACGGCTCTTTCTGAGAAAAAGCAAGCACGGAGGACGAGAACCGCTTTTGCCCTGCGTAGCGTTCCGGGCAGCGGGTAGAACCAGGCAGAGAATTCCCGGCTAGCAGCTTCCCTGTGGCGGGGAAGTGCAAACGTACACGTTTTCGGCCGAAAACGCGTTTTCCGGCGAAAACGCACACCACGGCTCTTTCTGAGAAAAAGCAAGCACGGAGGACGAGAACCGCTTTTGCCCTGCGTAGCGTTCCGGGCAGCGGGTAGAACCAGGCAGAGAATTCCCGGCTAGCAGCTTCCCTGTGGCGGGGAAGTGCAAACGTACACGTTTTCGGCCGAAAACGCGTTTTCCGGCGAAAACGCACACCACGGCTCTTTCTGAGAAAAAGCAAGCACGGAGGACGAGAACCGCTTTTGCCCTGCGTAGCGTTCCGGGCAGCGGGTAGAACCAGGCAGAGAATTCCCGGCTAGCAGCTTCCCTGTGGCGGGGAAGTGCAAACGTACACGTTTTCGGCCAAAACGCGTTTTCCGGCGAAATCGCACACCACGGCTCTTTCTGAGAAAAAGCAAGCACGGAGGACGAGAACCGCTTTTGCCCTGCGTAGCGTTCCGGGCAGCGGGTAGAACCAGGCAGAGAATTCCCGGCTAGCAGCTTCCCTGTGGCGGGGAAGTGCAAACGTACACGTTTTCGGCCGAAAACGCGTTTTCCGGCGAAATCGCACACCACGGCTCTTTCTGAGAAAAAGCAAGCACGGAGGACGAGAACCGCTTTTGCCCTGCGTAGCGTTCCGGGCAGCGGGTAGAACCAGGCAGAGAATTCCCGGCTAGCAGCTTCCCTGTGGCGGGGAAGTGCAAACGTACACGTTTTCGGCCGAAAACGCGTTTTCCGGCGAAATCGCACACCACGGCTCTTTCTGAGAAAAAGCAAGCACGGAGGACGAGAACCGCTTTTGCCCTGCGTAGCGTTCCGGGCAGCGGGTAGAACCAGGCAGAGAATTCCCGGCTAGCAGCTTCCCTGTGGCGGGGAAGTGCAAACGTACACGTTTTCGGCCGAAAACGCGTTTTCCGGCGAAATCGCACACCACGGCTCTTTCTGAGAAAAAGCAAGCACGGAGGACGAGAACCGCTTTTGCCCTGCGTAGCGTTCCGGGCAGCGGGTAGAACCAGGCAGAGAATTCCCGGCTAGCAGCTTCCCTGTGGCGGGGAAGTGCAAACGTACACGTTTTCGGCCGAAAACGCGTTTTCCGGCGAAAACGCACACCACGGCTCTTTCTGAGAAAAAGCAAGCACGGAGGACGAGAACCGCTTTTGCCCTGCGTAGCGTTCCGGGCAGCGGGTAGAACCAGGCAGAGAATTCCCGGCTAGCAGCTTCCCTGTGGCGGGGAAGTGCAAACGTACACGTTTTCGGCCGAAAACGCGTTTTCCGGCGAAAACGCACACCACGGCTCTTTCTGAGAAAAAGCAAGCACGGAGGACGAGAACCGCTTTTGCCCTGCGTAGCGTTCCGGGCAGCGGGTAGAACCAGGCAGAGAATTCCCGGCTAGCAGCTTCCCTGTGGCGGGGAAGTGCAAACGTACACGTTTTCGGCCGAAAACGCGTTTTCCGGCGAAAACGCACACCACGGCTCTTTCTGAGAAAAAGCAAGCACGGAGGACGAGAACCGCTTTTGCCCTGCGTAGCGTTCCGGGCAGCGGGTAGAACCAGGCAGAGAATTCCCGGCTAGCAGCTTCCCTGTGGCGGGGAAGTGCAAACGTACACGTTTTCGGCCGAAAACGCGTTTTCCGGCGAAAACGCACACCACGGCTCTTTCTGAGAAAAAGCAAGCACGGAGGACGAGAACCGCTTTTGCCCTGCGTAGCGTTCCGGGCAGCGGGTAGAACCAGGCAGAGAATTCCCGGCTAGCAGCTTCCCTGTGGCGGGGAAGTGCAAACGTACACGTTTTCGGCCGAAAACGCGTTTTCCGGCGAAAACGCACACCACGGCTCTTTCTGAGAAAAAGCAAGCACGGAGGACGAGAACCGCTTTTGCCCTGCGTAGCGTTCCGGGCAGCGGGTAGAACCAGGCAGAGAATTCCCGGCTAGCAGCTTCCCTGTGGCGGGGAAGTGCAAACGTACACGTTTTCGGCCGAAAACGCGTTTTCCGGCGAAAACGCACACCACGGCTCTTTCTGAGAAAAAGCAAGCACGGAGGACGAGAACCGCTTTTGCCCTGCGTAGCGTTCCGGGCAGCGGGTAGAACCAGGCAGAGAATTCCCGGCTAGCAGCTTCCCTGTGGCGGGGAAGTGCAAACGTACACGTTTTCGGCCGAAAACGCGTTTTCCGGCGAAAACGCACACCACGGCTCTTTCTGAGAAAAAGCAAGCACGGAGGACGAGAACCGCTTTTGCCCTGCGTAGCGTTCCGGGCAGCGGGTAGAACCAGGCAGAGAATTCCCGGCTAGCAGCTTCCCTGTGGCGGGGAAGTGCAAACGTACACGTTTTCGGCCGAAAACGCGTTTTCCGGCGAAAACGCACACCACGGCTCTTTCTGAGAAAAAGCAAGCACGGAGGACGAGAACCGCTTTTGCCCTGCGTAGCGTTCCGGGCAGCGGGTAGAACCAGGCAGAGAATTCCCGGCTAGCAGCTTCCCTGTGGCGGGGAAGTGCAAACGTACACGTTTTCGGCCGAAAACGCGTTTTCCGGCGAAAACGCACACCACGGCTCTTTCTGAGAAAAAGCAAGCACGGAGGACGAGAACCGCTTTTGCCCTGCGTAGCGTTCCGGGCAGCGGGTAGAACCAGGCAGAGAATTCCCGGCTAGCAGCTTCCCTGTGGCGGGGAAGTGCAAACGTACACGTTTTCGGCCGAAAACGCGTTTTCCGGCGAAAACGCACACCACGGCTCTTTCTGAGAAAAAGCAAGCACGGAGGACGAGAACCGCTTTTGCCCTGCGTAGCGTTCCGGGCAGCGGGTAGAACCAGGCAGAGAATTCCCGGCTAGCAGCTTCCCTGTGGCGGGGAAGTGCAAACGTACACGTTTTCGGCCGAAAACGCGTTTTCCGGCGAAAACGCACACCACGGCTCTTTCTGAGAAAAAGCAAGCACGGAGGACGAGAACCGCTTTTGCCCTGCGTAGCGTTCCGGGCAGCGGGTAGAACCAGGCAGAGAATTCCCGGCTAGCAGCTTCCCTGTGGCGGGGAAGTGCAAACGTACACGTTTTCGGCCGAAAACGCGTTTTCCGGCGAAAACGCACACCACGGCTCTTTCTGAGAAAAAGCAAGCACGGAGGACGAGAACCGCTTTTGCCCTGCGTAGCGTTCCGGGCAGCGGGTAGAACCAGGCAGAGAATTCCCGGCTAGCAGCTTCCCTGTGGCGGGGAAGTGCAAACGTACACGTTTTCGGCCGAAAACGCGTTTTCCGGCGAAAACGCACACCACGGCTCTTTCTGAGAAAAAGCAAGCACGGAGGACGAGAACCGCTTTTGCCCTGCGTAGCGTTCCGGGCAGCGGGTAGAACCAGGCAGAGAATTCCCGGCTAGCAGCTTCCCTGTGGCGGGGAAGTGCAAACGTACACGTTTTCGGCCAAAAACGCGTTTTCCGGCCAAAACGCACACCACGGCTCTTTCTGAGAAAAAGCAAGCACGGAGGACGAGAACCGCTTTTGCCCTGCGTAGCGTTCCGGGCAGCGGGTAGAACCAGGCAGAGAATTCCCGGCTAGCAGCTTCCCTGTGGCGGGGAAGTGCAAACGTACACGTTTTCGGCCGAAAACGCGTTTTCCGGCGAAAACGCACACCACGGCTCTTTCTGAGAAAAAGCAAGCACGGAGGACGAGAACCGCTTTTGCCCTGCGTAGCGTTCCGGGCAGCGGGTAGAACCAGGCAGAGAATTCCCGGCTAGCAGCTTCCCTGTGGCGGGGAAGTGCAAACGTACACGTTTTCGGCCGAAAACGCGTTTTCCGGCGAAAACGCACACCACGGCTCTTTCTGAGAAAAAGCAAGCACGGAGGACGAGAACCGCTTTTGCCCTGCGTAGCGTTCCGGGCAGCGGGTAGAACCAGGCAGAGAATTCCCGGCTAGCAGCTTCCCTGTGGCGGGGAAGTGCAAACGTACACGTTTTCGGCCGAAAACGCGTTTTCCGGCGAAAACGCACACCACGGCTCTTTCTGAGAAAAAGCAAGCACGGAGGACGAGAACCGCTTTTGCCCTGCGTAGCGTTCCGGGCAGCGGGTAGAACCAGGCAGAGAATTCCCGGCTAGCAGCTTCCCTGTGGCGGGGAAGTGCAAACGTACACGTTTTCGGCCGAAAACGCGTTTTCCGGCGAAAACGCACACCACGGCTCTTTCTGAGAAAAAGCAAGCACGGAGGACGAGAACCGCTTTTGCCCTGCGTAGCGTTCCGGGCAGCGGGTAGAACCAGGCAGAGAATTCCCGGCTAGCAGCTTCCCTGTGGCGGGGAAGTGCAAACGTACACGTTTTCGGCCGAAAACGCGTTTTCCGGCGAAAACGCACACCACGGCTCTTTCTGAGAAAAAGCAAGCACGGAGGACGAGAACCGCTTTTGCCCTGCGTAGCGTTCCGGGCAGCGGGTAGAACCAGGCAGAGAATTCCCGGCTAGCAGCTTCCCTGTGGCGGGGAAGTGCAAACGTACACGTTTTCGGCCGAAAACGCGTTTTCCGGCGAAAACGCACACCACGGCTCTTTCTGAGAAAAAGCAAGCACGGAGGACGAGAACCGCTTTTGCCCTGCGTAGCGTTCCGGGCAGCGGGTAGAACCAGGCAGAGAATTCCCGGCTAGCAGCTTCCCTGTGGCGGGGAAGTGCAAACGTACACGTTTTCGGCCGAAAACGCGTTTTCCGGCGAAAACGCACACCACGGCTCTTTCTGAGAAAAAGCAAGCACGGAGGACGAGAACCGCTTTTGCCCTGCGTAGCGTTCCGGGCAGCGGGTAGAACCAGGCAGAGAATTCCCGGCTAGCAGCTTCCCTGTGGCGGGGAAGTGCAAACGTACACGTTTTCGGCCGAAAACGCGTTTTCCGGCGAAAACGCACACCACGGCTCTTTCTGAGAAAAAGCAAGCACGGAGGACGAGAACCGCTTTTGCCCTGCGTAGCGTTCCGGGCAGCGGGTAGAACCAGGCAGAGAATTCCCGGCTAGCAGCTTCCCTGTGGCGGGGAAGTGCAAACGTACACGTTTTCGGCCGAAAACGCGTTTTCCGGCGAAAACGCACACCACGGCTCTTTCTGAGAAAAAGCAAGCACGGAGGACGAGAACCGCTTTTGCCCTGCGTAGCGTTCCGGGCAGCGGGTAGAACCAGGCAGAGAATTCCCGGCTAGCAGCTTCCCTGTGGCGGGGAAGTGCAAACGTACACGTTTTCGGCCGAAAACGCGTTTTCCGGCGAAAACGCACACCACGGCTCTTTCTGAGAAAAAGCAAGCACGGAGGACGAGAACCGCTTTTGCCCTGCGTAGCGTTCCGGGCAGCGGGTAGAACCAGGCAGAGAATTCCCGGCTAGCAGCTTCCCTGTGGCGGGGAAGTGCAAACGTACACGTTTTCGGCCGAAAACGCGTTTTCCGGCGAAAACGCACACCACGGCTCTTTCTGAGAAAAAGCAAGCACGGAGGACGAGAACCGCTTTTGCCCTGCGTAGCGTTCCGGGCAGCGGGTAGAACCAGGCAGAGAATTCCCGGCTAGCAGCTTCCCTGTGGCGGGGAAGTGCAAACGTACACGTTTTCGGCCGAAAACGCGTTTTCCGGCGAAAACGCACACCACGGCTCTTTCTGAGAAAAAGCAAGCACGGAGGACGAGAACCGCTTTTGCCCTGCGTAGCGTTCCGGGTAGCGGGTAGAACCAGGCAGAGAATTCCCGGCTAGCAGCTTCCCTGTGGCGGGGAAGTGCAAACGTACACGTTTTCGGCCGAAAACGCGTTTTCCGTCGAAATCGCACACCACGGCTCTTTCTGAGAAAAAGCAAGCACGGAGGACGAGAACCGCTTTTGCCCTGCGTAGCGTTCCGGGTAGCGGGTAGAACCAGGCAGAGAATTCCCGGCTAGCAGCTTCCCTGTGGCGGGGAAGTGCAAAAGTACACGTTTTCGGCCGAAAACGCGTTTTCCGGCGAAAACGCACACCACGGCTCTTTCTGAGAAAAAGCAAGCACGGAGGACGAGAACCGCTTTTGCCCTGCGTAGCGTTCCGGGCAGCGGGTAGAACCAGGCAGAGAATTCCCGGCTAGCAGCTTCCCTGTGGCGGGGAAGTGCAAACGTACACGTTTTCGGCCGAAAACGCGTTTTCCGGCCAAAACGCACACCACGGCTCTTTCTGAGAAAAAGCAAGCACGGAGGACGAGAACCGCTTTTGCCCTGCGTAGCGTTCCGGGCAGCGGGTAGAACCAGGCAGAGAATTCCCGGCTAGCAGCTTCCCTGTGGCGGGGAAGTGCAAACGTACACGTTTTCGGCCGAAAACGCGTTTTCCGGCGAAAACGCACACCACGGCTCTTTCTGAGAAAAAGCAAGCACGGAGGACGAGAACCGCTTTTGCCCTGCGTAGCGTTCCGGGCAGCGGGTAGAACCAGGCAGAGAATTCCCGGCTAGCAGCTTCCCTGTGGCGGGGAAGTGCAAACGTACACGTTTTCGGCCGAAAACGCGTTTTCCGGCGAAAACGCACACCACGGCTCTTTCTGAGAAAAAGCAAGCACGGAGGACGAGAACCGCTTTTGCCCTGCGTAGCGTTCCGGGCAGCGGGTAGAACCAGGCAGAGAATTCCCGGCTAGCAGCTTCCCTGTGGCGGGGAAGTGCAAACGTACACGTTTTCGGCCGAAAACGCGTTTTCCGGCGAAAACGCACACCACGGCTCTTTCTGAGAAAAAGCAAGCACGGAGGACGAGAACCGCTTTTGCCCTGCGTAGCGTTCCGGGCAGCGGGTAGAACCAGGCAGAGAATTCCCGGCTAGCAGCTTCCCTGTGGCGGGGAAGTGCAAACGTACACGTTTTCGGCCGAAAACGCGTTTTCCGGCGAAATCGCACACCACGGCTCTTTCTGAGAAAAAGCAAGCACGGAGGACGAGAACCGCTTTTGCCCTGCGTAGCGTTCCGGGCAGCGGGTAGAACCAGGCAGAGAATTCCCGGCTAGCAGCTTCCCTGTGGCGGGGAAGTGCAAACGTACACGTTTTCGGCCGAAAACGCGTTTTCCGGCGAAAACGCACACCACGGCTCTTTCTGAGAAAAAGCAAGCACGGAGGACGAGAACCGCTTTTGCCCTGCGTAGCGTTCCGGGGCAGCGGGTAGAACCAGGCAGAGAATTCCCGGCTAGCAGCTTCCCTGTGGCGGGGAAGTGCAAACGTACACGTTTTCGGCCGAAAACGCGTTTTCCGGCGAAAACGCACACCACGGCTCTTTCTGAGAAAAAGCAAGCACGGAGGACGAGAACCGCTTTTGCCCTGCGTAGCGTTCCGGGCAGCGGGTAGAACCAGGCAGAGAATTCCCGGCTAGCAGCTTCCCTGTGGCGGGGAAGTGCAAACGTACACGTTTTCGGCCGAAAACGCGTTTTCCGGCGAAAACGCACACCACGGCTCTTTCTGAGAAAAAGCAAGCACGGAGGACGAGAACCGCTTTTGCCCTGCGTAGCGTTCCGGGCAGCGGGTAGAACCAGGCAGAGAATTCCCGGCTAGCAGCTTCCCTGTGGCGGGGAAGTGCAAACGTACACGTTTTCGGCCGAAAACGCGTTTTCCGGCGGAAACGCACACCACGGCTCTTTCTGAGAAAAAGCAAGCACGGAGGACGAGAACCGCTTTTGCCCTGCGTAGCGTTCCGGGCAGCGGGTAGAACCAGGCAGAGAATTCCCGGCTAGCAGCTTCCCTGTGGCGGGGAAGTGCAAACGTACACGTTTTCGGCCGAAAACGCGTTTTCCGGCGAAATCGCACACCACGGCTCTTTCTGAGAAAAAGCAAGCACGGAGGACGAGAACCGCTTTTGCCCTGCGTAGCGTTCCGGGTAGCGGGTAGAACCAGGCAGAGAATTCCCGGCTAGCAGCTTCCCTGTGGCGGGGAAGTGCAAACGTACACGTTTTCGGCCGAAAACGCGTTTTCCGGCGAAAACGCACACCACGGCTCTTTCTGAGAAAAAGCAAGCACGGAGGACGAGAACCGCTTTTGCCCTGCGTAGCGTTCCGGGCAGCGGGTAGAACCAGGCAGAGAATTCCCGGCTAGCAGCTTCCCTGTGGCGGGGAAGTGCAAACGTACACGTTTTCGGCCGAAAACGCGTTTTCCGGCGAAAACGCACACCACGGCTCTTTCTGAGAAAAAGCAAGCACGGAGGACGAGAACCGCTTTTGCCCTGCGTAGCGTTCCGGGCAGCGGGTAGAACCAGGCAGAGAATTCCCGGCTAGCAGCTTCCCTGTGGCGGGGAAGTGCAAACGTACACGTTTTCGGCCGAAAACGCGTTTTCCGGCGAAAACGCACACCACGGCTCTTTCTGAGAAAAAGCAAGCACGGAGGACGAGAACCGCTTTTGCCCTGCGTAGCGTTCCGGGCAGCGGGTAGAACCAGGCAGAGAATTCACGGCTAGCAGCTTCCCTGTGGCGGGGAAGTGCAAACGTACACGTTTTCGGCCGAAAACGCGTTTTCCGGCGAAAACGCACACCACGGCTCTTTCTGAGAAAAAGCAAGCACGGAGGACGAGAACCGCTTTTGCCCTGCGTAGCGTTCCGGGCAGCGGGTAGAACCAGGCAGAGAATTCCCGGCTAGCAGCTTCCCTGTGGCGGGGAAGTGCAAACGTACACGTTTTCGGCCGAAAACGCGTTTTCCGTCGAAAACGCACACCACGGCTCTTTCTGAGAAAAAGCAAGCACGGAGGACGAGAACCGCTTTTGCCCTGCGTAGCGTTCCGGGCAGCGGGTAGAACCAGGCAGAGAATTCCCGGCTAGCAGCTTCCCTGTGGCGGGGAAGTGCAAAAGTACACGTTTTCGGCCGAAAACGCGTTTGCCGGCGAAAACGCACACCACGGCTCTTTCTGAGAAAAAGCAAGCACGGAGGACGAGAACCGCTTTTGCCCTGCGTAGCGTTCCGGGCAGCGGGTAGAACCAGGCAGAGAATTCCCGGCTAGCAGCTTCCCTGTGGCGGGGAAGTGCAAACGTACACGTTTTCGGCCGAAAACGCGTTTGCCGGCGAAATCGCACACCACGGCTCTTTCTGAGAAAAAGCAAGCACGGAGGACGAGAACCGCTTTTGCCCTGCGTAGCGTTCCGGGCAGCGGGTAGAACCAGGCAGAGAATTCCCGGCTAGCAGCTTCCCTGTGGCGGGGAAGTGCAAACGTACACGTTTTCGGCCGAAAACGCGTTTTCCGGCGAAAACGCACACCACGGCTCTTTCTGAGAAAAAGCAAGCACGGAGGACGAGAACCGCTTTTGCCCTGCGTAGCGTTCCGGGCAGCGGGTAGAACCAGGCAGAGAATTCCCGGCTAGCAGCTTCCCTGTGGCGGGGAAGTGCAAACGTACACGTTTTCGGCCGAAAACGCGTTTTCCGGCGAAAACGCACACCACGGCTCTTTCTGAGAAAAAGCAAGCACGGAGGACGAGAACCGCTTTTGCCCTGCGTAGCGTTCCGGGCAGCGGGTAGAACCAGGCAGAGAATTCCCGGCTAGCAGCTTCCCTGTGGCGGGGAAGTGCAAACGTACACGTTTTCGGCCGAAAACGCGTTTTCCGGCGAAAACGCACACCACGGCTCTTTCTGAGAAAAAGCAAGCACGGAGGACGAGAACCGCTTTTGCCCTGCGTAGCGTTCCGGGCAGCGGGTAGAACCAGGCAGAGAATTCCCGGCTAGCAGCTTCCCTGTGGCGGGGAAGTGCAAACGTACACGTTTTCGGCCGAAAACGCGTTTTCCGGCGAAAACGCACACCACGGCTCTTTCTGAGAAAAAGCAAGCACGGAGGACGAGAACCGCTTTTGCCCTGCGTAGCGTTCCGGGCAGCGGGTAGAACCAGGCAGAGAATTCCCGGCTAGCAGCTTCCCTGTGGCGGGGAAGTGCAAACGTACACGTTTTCGGCCGAAAACGCGTTTTCCGGCGAAAACGCACACCACGGCTCTTTCTGAGAAAAAGCAAGCACGGAGGACGAGAACCGCTTTTGCCCTGCGTAGCGTTCCGGGCAGCGGGTAGAACCAGGCAGAGAATTCCCGGCTAGCAGCTTCCCTGTGGCGGGGAAGTGCAAACGTACACGTTTTCGGCCGAAAACGCGTTTTCCGGCGAAAACGCACACCACGGCTCTTTCTGAGAAAAAGCAAGCACGGAGGACGAGAACCGCTTTTGCCCTGCGTAGCGTTCCGGGCAGCGGGTAGAACCAGGCAGAGAATTCCCGGCTAGCAGCTTCCCTGTGGCGGGGAAGTGCAAACGTACACGTTTTCGGCCGAAAACGCGTTTTCCGGCGAAAACGCACACCACGGCTCTTTCTGAGAAAAAGCAAGCACGGAGGACGAGAACCGCTTTTGCCCTGCGTAGCGTTCCGGGCAGCGGGTAGAACCAGGCAGAGAATTCCCGGCTAGCAGCTTCCCTGTGGCGGGGAAGTGCAAACGTACACGTTTTCGGCCGAAAACGCGTTTTCCGGCGAAAACGCACACCACGGCTCTTTCTGAGAAAAAGCAAGCACGGAGGACGAGAACCGCTTTTGCCCTGCGTAGCGTTCCGGGCAGCGGGTAGAACCAGGCAGAGAATTCCCGGCTAGCAGCTTCCCTGTGGCGGGGAAGTGCAAACGTACACGTTTTCGGCCGAAAACGCGTTTTCCGGCGAAAACGCACACCACGGCTCTTTCTGAGAAAAAGCAAGCACGGAGGACGAGAACCGCTTTTGCCCTGCGTAGCGTTCCGGGCAGCGGGTAGAACCAGGCAGAGAATTCCCGGCTAGCAGCTTCCCTGTGGCGGGGAAGTGCAAACGTACACGTTTTCGGCCGAAAACGCGTTTTCCGGCGAAAACGCACACCACGGCTCTTTCTGAGAAAAAGCAAGCACGGAGGACGAGAACCGCTTTTGCCCTGCGTAGCGTTCCGGGCAGCGGGTAGAACCAGGCAGAGAATTCCCGGCTAGCAGCTTCCCTGTGGCGGGGAAGTGCAAACGTACACGTTTTCGGCCGAAAACGCGTTTTCCGGCGAAAACGCACACCACGGCTCTTTCTGAGAAAAAGCAAGCACGGAGGACGAGAACCGCTTTTGCCCTGCGTAGCGTTCCGGGCAGCGGGTAGAACCAGGCAGAGAATTCCCGGCTAGCAGCTTCCCTGTGGCGGGGAAGTGCAAACGTACACGTTTTCGGCCGAAAACGCGTTTTCCGGCGAAAACGCACACCACGGCTCTTTCTGAGAAAAAGCAAGCACGGAGGACGAGAACCGCTTTTGCCCTGCGTAGCGTTCCGGGCAGCGGGTAGAACCAGGCAGAGAATTCCCGGCTAGCAGCTTCCCTGTGGCGGGGAAGTGCAAACGTACACGTTTTCGGCCGAAAACGCGTTTTCCGGCGAAAACGCACACCACGGCTCTTTCTGAGAAAAAGCAAGCACGGAGGACGAGAACCGCTTTTGCCCTGCGTAGCGTTCCGGGCAGCGGGTAGAACCAGGCAGAGAATTCCCGGCTAGCAGCTTCCCTGTGGCGGGGAAGTGCAAACGTACACGTTTTCGGCCGAAAACGCGTTTTCCGGCGAAAACGCACACCACGGCTCTTTCTGAGAAAAAGCAAGCACGGAGGACGAGAACCGCTTTTGCCCTGCGTAGCGTTCCGGGCAGCGGGTAGAACCAGGCAGAGAATTCCCGGCTAGCAGCTTCCCTGTGGCGGGGAAGTGCAAACGTACACGTTTTCGGCCGAAAACGCGTTTTCCGGCGAAAACGCACACCACGGCTCTTTCTGAGAAAAAGCAAGCACGGAGGACGAGAACCGCTTTTGCCCTGCGTAGCGTTCCGGGCAGCGGGTAGAACCAGGCAGAGAATTCCCGGCTAGCAGCTTCCCTGTGGCGGGGAAGTGCAAACGTACACGTTTTCGGCCGAAAACGCGTTTTCCGGCGAAAACGCACACCACGGCTCTTTCTGAGAAAAAGCAAGCACGGAGGACGAGAACCGCTTTTGCCCTGCGTAGCGTTCCGGGCAGCGGGTAGAACCAGGCAGAGAATTCCCGGCTAGCAGCTTCCCTGTGGCGGGGAAGTGCAAACGTACACGTTTTCGGCCGAAAACGCGTTTTCCGGCGAAAACGCACACCACGGCTCTTTCTGAGAAAAAGCAAGCACGGAGGACGAGAACCGCTTTTGCCCTGCGTAGCGTTCCGGGCAGCGGGTAGAACCAGGCAGAGAATTCCCGGCTAGCAGCTTCCCTGTGGCGGGGAAGTGCAAACGTACACGTTTTCGGCCGAAAACGCGTTTTCCGGCGAAAACGCACACCACGGCTCTTTCTGAGAAAAAGCAAGCACGGAGGACGAGAACCGCTTTTGCCCTGCGTAGCGTTCCGGGCAGCGGGTAGAACCAGGCAGAGAATTCCCGGCTAGCAGCTTCCCTGTGGCGGGGAAGTGCAAACGTACACGTTTTCGGCCGAAAACGCGTTTTCCGGCGAAAACGCACACCACGGCTCTTTCTGAGAAAAAGCAAGCACGGAGGACGAGAACCGCTTTTGCCCTGCGTAGCGTTCCGGGCAGCGGGTAGAACCAGGCAGAGAATTCCCGGCTAGCAGCTTCCCTGTGGCGGGGAAGTGCAAACGTACACGTTTTCGGCCGAAAACGCGTTTTCCGGCGAAAACGCACACCACGGCTCTTTCTGAGAAAAAGCAAGCACGGAGGACGAGAACCGCTTTTGCCCTGCGTAGCGTTCCGGGCAGCGGGTAGAACCAGGCAGAGAATTCCCGGCTAGCAGCTTCCCTGTGGCGGGGAAGTGCAAACGTACACGTTTTCGGCCGAAAACGCGTTTGCCGGCGAAATCGCACACCACGGCTCTTTCTGAGAAAAAGCAAGCACGGAGGACGAGAACCGCTTTTGCCCTGCGTAGCGTTCCGGGCAGCGGGTAGAACCAGGCAGAGAATTCCCGGCTAGCAGCTTCCCTGTGGCGGGGAAGTGCAAACGTACACGTTTTCGGCCGAAAACGCGTTTTCCGGCGAAAACGCACACCACGGCTCTTTCTGAGAAAAAGCAAGCACGGAGGACGAGAACCGCTTTTGCCCTGCGTAGCGTTCCGGGCAGCGGGTAGAACCAGGCAGAGAATTCCCGGCTAGCAGCTTCCCTGTGGCGGGGAAGTGCAAACGTACACGTTTTCGGCCGAAAACGCGTTTTCCGGCGAAAACGCACACCACGGCTCTTTCTGAGAAAAAGCAAGCACGGAGGACGAGAACCGCTTTTGCCCTGCGTAGCGTTCCGGGCAGCGGGTAGAACCAGGCAGAGAATTCCCGGCTAGCAGCTTCCCTGTGGCGGGGAAGTGCAAACGTACACGTTTTCGGCCGAAAACGCGTTTTCCGGCGAAAACGCACACCACGGCTCTTTCTGAGAAAAAGCAAGCACGGAGGACGAGAACCGCTTTTGCCCTGCGTAGCGTTCCGGGCAGCGGGTAGAACCAGGCAGAGAATTCCCGGCTAGCAGCTTCCCTGTGGCGGGGAAGTGCAAACGTACACGTTTTCGGCCGAAAACGCGTTTTCCGGCGAAAACGCACACCACGGCTCTTTCTGAGAAAAAGCAAGCACGGAGGACGAGAACCGCTTTTGCCCTGCGTAGCGTTCCGGGCAGCGGGTAGAACCAGGCAGAGAATTCCCGGCTAGCAGCTTCCCTGTGGCGGGGAAGTGCAAACGTACACGTTTTCGGCCGAAAACGCGTTTTCCGGCGAAAACGCACACCACGGCTCTTTCTGAGAAAAAGCAAGCACGGAGGACGAGAACCGCTTTTGCCCTGCGTAGCGTTCCGGGCAGCGGGTAGAACCAGGCAGAGAATTCCCGGCTAGCAGCTTCCCTGTGGCGGGGAAGTGCAAACGTACACGTTTTCGGCCGAAAACGCGTTTTCCGGCGAAAACGCACACCACGGCTCTTTCTGAGAAAAAGCAAGCACGGAGGACGAGAACCGCTTTTGCCCTGCGTAGCGTTCCGGGCAGCGGGTAGAACCAGGCAGAGAATTCCCGGCTAGCAGCTTCCCTGTGGCGGGGAAGTGCAAACGTACACGTTTTCGGCCGAAAACGCGTTTTCCGGCGAAAACGCACACCACGGCTCTTTCTGAGAAAAAGCAAGCACGGAGGACGAGAACCGCTTTTGCCCTGCGTAGCGTTCCGGGCAGCGGGTAGAACCAGGCAGAGAATTCCCGGCTAGCAGCTTCCCTGTGGCGGGGAAGTGCAAACGTACACGTTTTCGGCCGAAAACGCGTTTGCCGGCGAAATCGCACACCACGGCTCTTTCTGAGAAAAAGCAAGCACGGAGGACGAGAACCGCTTTTGCCCTGCGTAGCGTTCCGGGCAGCGGGTAGAACCAGGCAGAGAATTCCCGGCTAGCAGCTTCCCTGTGGCGGGGAAGTGCAAACGTACACGTTTTCGGCCGAAAACGCGTTTTCCGGCGAAAACGCACACCACGGCTCTTTCTGAGAAAAAGCAAGCACGGAGGACGAGAACCGCTTTTGCCCTGCGTAGCGTTCCGGGCAGCGGGTAGAACCAGGCAGAGAATTCCCGGCTAGCAGCTTCCCTGTGGCGGGGAAGTGGAAACGTACACGTTTTCGGCCGAAAACGCGTTTTCCGGCGAAAACGCACACCACGGCTCTTTCTGAGAAAAAGCAAGCACGGAGGACGAGAACCGCTTTTGCCCTGCGTAGCGTTCCGGGCAGCGGGTAGAACCAGGCAGAGAATTCCCGGCTAGCAGCTTCCCTGTGCGGGGAAGTGCAAACGTACACGTTTTCGGCCGAAAACGCGTTTTCCGGCCAAAACGCACACCACGGCTCTTTCTGAGAAAAAGCAAGCACGGAGGACGAGAACCGCTTTTGCCCTGCGTAGCGTTCCGGGCAGCGGGTAGAACCAGGCAGAGAATTCCCGGCTAGCAGCTTCCCTGTGGCGGGGAAGTGGAAACGTACACGTTTTCGGCCGAAAACGCGTTTTCCGGCGAAAACGCACACCACGGCTCTTTCTGAGAAAAAGCAAGCACGGAGGACGAGAACCGCTTTTGCCCTGCGTAGCGTTCCGGGCAGCGGGTAGAACCAGGCAGAGAATTCCCGGCTAGCAGCTTCCCTGTGGCGGGGAAGTGCAAACGTACACGTTTTCGGCCGAAAACGCGTTTTCCGGCGAAAACGCACACCACGGCTCTTTCTGAGAAAAAGCAAGCACGGAGGACGAGAACCGCTTTTGCCCTGCGTAGCGTTCCGGGCAGCGGGTAGAACCAGGCAGAGAATTCCCGGCTAGCAGCTTCCCTGTGGCGGGGAAGTGCAAACGTACACGTTTTCGGCCGAAAACGCGTTTTCCGGCCAAAACGCACACCATGGCTCTTTCTGAGAAAAAGCAAGCACGGAGGACGAGAACCGCTTTTGCCCTGCGTAGCGTTCCGGGCAGCGGGTAGAACCAGGCAGAGAATTCCCGGCTAGCAGCTTCCCTGTGGCGGGGAAGTGCAAACGTACACGTTTTCGGCCGAAAACGCGTTTTCCGGCGAAAACGCACACCACGGCTCTTTCTGAGAAAAAGCAAGCACGGAGGACGAGAACCGCTTTTGCCCTGCGTAGCGTTCCGGGCAGCGGGTAGAACCAGGCAGAGAATTCCCGGCTAGCAGCTTCCCTGTGGCGGGGAAGTGCAAACGTACACGTTTTCGGCCGAAAACGCGTTTTCCGGCGAAAACGCACACCACGGCTCTTTCTGAGAAAAAGCAAGCACGGAGGACGAGAACCGCTTTTGCCCTGCGTAGCGTTCCGGGCAGCGGGTAGAACCAGGCAGAGAATTCCCGGCTAGCAGCTTCCCTGTGGCGGGGAAGTGCAAACGTACACGTTTTCGGCCGAAAACGCGTTTTCCGGCGAAAACGCACACCACGGCTCTTTCTGAGAAAAAGCAAGCACGGAGGACGAGAACCGCTTTTGCCCTGCGTAGCGTTCCGGGCAGCGGGTAGAACCAGGCAGAGAATTCCCGGCTAGCAGCTTCCCTGTGGCGGGGAAGTGCAAACGTACACGTTTTCGGCCGAAAACGCGTTTTCCGGCGAAAACGCACACCACGGCTCTTTCTGAGAAAAAGCAAGCACGGAGGACGAGAACCGCTTTTGCCCTGCGTAGCGTTCCGGGCAGCGGGTAGAACCAGGCAGAGAATTCCCGGCTAGCAGCTTCCCTGTGGCGGGGAAGTGCAAACGTACACGTTTTCGGCCGAAAACGCGTTTTCCGGCGAAAACGCACACCACGGCTCTTTCTGAGAAAAAGCAAGCACGGAGGACGAGAACCGCTTTTGCCCTGCGTAGCGTTCCGGGCAGCGGGTAGAACCAGGCAGAGAATTCCCGGCTAGCAGCTTCCCTGTGGCGGGGAAGTGCAAACGTACACGTTTTCGGCCGAAAACGCGTTTTCCGGCGAAAACGCACACCACGGCTCTTTCTGAGAAAAAGCAAGCACGGAGGACGAGAACCGCTTTTGCCCTGCGTAGCGTTCCGGGCAGCGGGTAGAACCAGGCAGAGAATTCCCGGCTAGCAGCTTCCCTGTGGCGGGGAAGTGCAAACGTACACGTTTTCGGCCGAAAACGCGTTTTCCGGCGAAAACGCACACCACGGCTCTTTCTGAGAAAAAGCAAGCACGGAGGACGAGAACCGCTTTTGCCCTGCGTAGCGTTCCGGGCAGCGGGTAGAACCAGGCAGAGAATTCCCGGCTAGCAGCTTCCCTGTGGCGGGGAAGTGCAAACGTACACGTTTTCGGCCGAAAACGCGTTTTCCGGCGAAAACGCACACCACGGCTCTTTCTGAGAAAAAGCAAGCACGGAGGACGAGAACCGCTTTTGCCCTGCGTAGCGTTCCGGGCAGCGGGTAGAACCAGGCAGAGAATTCCCGGCTAGCAGCTTCCCTGTGGCGGGGAAGTGCAAACGTACACGTTTTCGGCCGAAAACGCGTTTTCCGGCGAAAACGCACACCA
Source organism: Athene noctua (assembly GCF_965140245.1). Taxonomy (NCBI): domain Eukaryota; kingdom Metazoa; phylum Chordata; class Aves; order Strigiformes; family Strigidae; genus Athene; species Athene noctua. The sequence goes on from NW_027437872.1 coordinate 59,080, forward strand.
CGGCTCTTTCTGAGAAAAAGCAAGCACGGAGGACGAGAACCGCTTTTGCCCTGCGTAGCGTTCCGGGCAGCGGGTAGAACCAGGCAGAGAATTCCCGGCTAGCAGCTTCCCTGTGGCGGGGAAGTGCAAACGTACACGTTTTCGGCCGAAAACGCGTTTTCCGGCGAAAACGCACACCACGGCTCTTTCTGAGAAAAAGCAAGCACGGAGGACGAGAACCGCTTTTGCCCTGCGTAGCGTTCCGGGCAGCGGGTAGAACCAGGCAGAGAATTCCCGGCTAGCAGCTTCCCTGTGGCGGGGAAGTGCAAACGTACACGTTTTCGGCCGAAAACGCGTTTTCCGGCGAAAACGCACACCACGGCTCTTTCTGAGAAAAAGCAAGCACGGAGGACGAGAACCGCTTTTGCCCTGCGTAGCGTTCCGGGCAGCGGGTAGAACCAGGCAGAGAATTCCCGGCTAGCAGCTTCCCTGTGGCGGGGAAGTGCAAACGTACACGTTTTCGGCCGAAAACGCGTTTTCCGGCGAAAACGCACACCACGGCTCTTTCTGAGAAAAAGCAAGCACGGAGGACGAGAACCGCTTTTGCCCTGCGTAGCGTTCCGGGCAGCGGGTAGAACCAGGCAGAGAATTCCCGGCTAGCAGCTTCCCTGTGGCGGGGAAGTGCAAACGTACACGTTTTCGGCCGAAAACGCGTTTTCCGGCGAAAACGCACACCACGGCTCTTTCTGAGAAAAAGCAAGCACGGAGGACGAGAACCGCTTTTGCCCTGCGTAGCGTTCCGGGCAGCGGGTAGAACCAGGCAGAGAATTCCCGGCTAGCAGCTTCCCTGTGGCGGGGAAGTGCAAACGTACACGTTTTCGGCCGAAAACGCGTTTTCCGGCGAAAACGCACACCACGGCTCTTTCTGAGAAAAAGCAAGCACGGAGGACGAGAACCGCTTTTGCCCTGCGTAGCGTTCCGGGCAGCGGGTAGAACCAGGCAGAGAATTCCCGGCTAGCAGCTTCCCTGTGGCGGGGAAGTGCAAACGTACACGTTTTCGGCCGAAAACGCGTTTTCCGGCGAAAACGCACACCACGGCTCTTTCTGAGAAAAAGCAAGCACGGAGGACGAGAACCGCTTTTGCCCTGCGTAGCGTTCCGGGCAGCGGGTAGAACCAGGCAGAGAATTCCCGGCTAGCAGCTTCCCTGTGGCGGGGAAGTGCAAACGTACACGTTTTCGGCCGAAAACGCGTTTTCCGGCGAAAACGCACACCACGGCTCTTTCTGAGAAAAAGCAAGCACGGAGGACGAGAACCGCTTTTGCCCTGCGTAGCGTTCCGGGCAGCGGGTAGAACCAGGCAGAGAATTCCCGGCTAGCAGCTTCCCTGTGGCGGGGAAGTGCAAACGTACACGTTTTCGGCCGAAAACGCGTTTTCCGGCGAAAACGCACACCACGGCTCTTTCTGAGAAAAAGCAAGCACGGAGGACGAGAACCGCTTTTGCCCTGCGTAGCGTTCCGGGCAGCGGGTAGAACCAGGCAGAGAATTCCCGGCTAGCAGCTTCCCTGTGGCGGGGAAGTGCAAACGTACACGTTTTCGGCCGAAAACGCGTTTTCCGGCGAAAACGCACACCACGGCTCTTTCTGAGAAAAAGCAAGCACGGAGGACGAGAACCGCTTTTGCCCTGCGTAGCGTTCCGGGCAGCGGGTAGAACCAGGCAGAGAATTCCCGGCTAGCAGCTTCCCTGTGGCGGGGAAGTGCAAACGTACACGTTTTCGGCCGAAAACGCGTTTTCCGGCGAAAACGCACACCACGGCTCTTTCTGAGAAAAAGCAAGCACGGAGGACGAGAACCGCTTTTGCCCTGCGTAGCGTTCCGGGCAGCGGGTAGAACCAGGCAGAGAATTCCCGGCTAGCAGCTTCCCTGTGGCGGGGAAGTGCAAACGTACACGTTTTCGGCCGAAAACGCGTTTTCCGGCGAAAACGCACACCACGGCTCTTTCTGAGAAAAAGCAAGCACGGAGGACGAGAACCGCTTTTGCCCTGCGTAGCGTTCCGGGCAGCGGGTAGAACCAGGCAGAGAATTCCCGGCTAGCAGCTTCCCTGTGGCGGGGAAGTGCAAACGTACACGTTTTCGGCCGAAAACGCGTTTTCCGGCGAAAACGCACACCACGGCTCTTTCTGAGAAAAAGCAAGCACGGAGGACGAGAACCGCTTTTGCCCTGCGTAGCGTTCCGGGCAGCGGGTAGAACCAGGCAGAGAATTCCCGGCTAGCAGCTTCCCTGTGGCGGGGAAGTGCAAACGTACACGTTTTCGGCCGAAAACGCGTTTTCCGGCGAAAACGCACACCACGGCTCTTTCTGAGAAAAAGCAAGCACGGAGGACGAGAACCGCTTTTGCCCTGCGTAGCGTTCCGGGCAGCGGGTAGAACCAGGCAGAGAATTCCCGGCTAGCAGCTTCCCTGTGGCGGGGAAGTGCAAACGTACACGTTTTCGGCCGAAAACGCGTTTTCCGGCGAAAACGCACACCACGGCTCTTTCTGAGAAAAAGCAAGCACGGAGGACGAGAACCGCTTTTGCCCTGCGTAGCGTTCCGGGCAGCGGGTAGAACCAGGCAGAGAATTCCCGGCTAGCAGCTTCCCTGTGGCGGGGAAGTGCAAACGTACACGTTTTCGGCCGAAAACGCGTTTTCCGGCGAAAACGCACACCACGGCTCTTTCTGAGAAAAAGCAAGCACGGAGGACGAGAACCGCTTTTGCCCTGCGTAGCGTTCCGGGCAGCGGGTAGAACCAGGCAGAGAATTCCCGGCTAGCAGCTTCCCTGTGGCGGGGAAGTGCAAACGTACACGTTTTCGGCCGAAAACGCGTTTTCCGGCGAAAACGCACACCACGGCTCTTTCTGAGAAAAAGCAAGCACGGAGGACGAGAACCGCTTTTGCCCTGCGTAGCGTTCCGGGCAGCGGGTAGAACCAGGCAGAGAATTCCCGGCTAGCAGCTTCCCTGTGGCGGGGAAGTGCAAACGTACACGTTTTCGGCCGAAAACGCGTTTTCCGGCGAAAACGCACACCACGGCTCTTTCTGAGAAAAAGCAAGCACGGAGGACGAGAACCGCTTTTGCCCTGCGTAGCGTTCCGGGCAGCGGGTAGAACCAGGCAGAGAATTCCCGGCTAGCAGCTTCCCTGTGGCGGGGAAGTGCAAACGTACACGTTTTCGGCCGAAAACGCGTTTTCCGGCGAAAACGCACACCACGGCTCTTTCTGAGAAAAAGCAAGCACGGAGGACGAGAACCGCTTTTGCCCTGCGTAGCGTTCCGGGCAGCGGGTAGAACCAGGCAGAGAATTCCCGGCTAGCAGCTTCCCTGTGGCGGGGAAGTGCAAACGTACACGTTTTCGGCCGAAAACGCGTTTTCCGGCGAAAACGCACACCACGGCTCTTTCTGAGAAAAAGCAAGCACGGAGGACGAGAACCGCTTTTGCCCTGCGTAGCGTTCCGGGCAGCGGGTAGAACCAGGCAGAGAATTCCCGGCTAGCAGCTTCCCTGTGGCGGGGAAGTGCAAACGTACACGTTTTCGGCCGAAAACGCGTTTTCCGGCGAAAACGCACACCACGGCTCTTTCTGAGAAAAAGCAAGCACGGAGGACGAGAACCGCTTTTGCCCTGCGTAGCGTTCCGGGCAGCGGGTAGAACCAGGCAGAGAATTCCCGGCTAGCAGCTTCCCTGTGGCGGGGAAGTGCAAACGTACACGTTTTCGGCCGAAAACGCGTTTTCCGGCGAAAACGCACACCACGGCTCTTTCTGAGAAAAAGCAAGCACGGAGGACGAGAACCGCTTTTGCCCTGCGTAGCGTTCCGGGCAGCGGGTAGAACCAGGCAGAGAATTCCCGGCTAGCAGCTTCCCTGTGGCGGGGAAGTGCAAACGTACACGTTTTCGGCCGAAAACGCGTTTTCCGGCGAAAACGCACACCACGGCTCTTTCTGAGAAAAAGCAAGCACGGAGGACGAGAACCGCTTTTGCCCTGCGTAGCGTTCCGGGCAGCGGGTAGAACCAGGCAGAGAATTCCCGGCTAGCAGCTTCCCTGTGGCGGGGAAGTGCAAACGTACACGTTTTCGGCCGAAAACGCGTTTTCCGGCGAAAACGCACACCACGGCTCTTTCTGAGAAAAAGCAAGCACGGAGGACGAGAACCGCTTTTGCCCTGCGTAGCGTTCCGGGCAGCGGGTAGAACCAGGCAGAGAATTCCCGGCTAGCAGCTTCCCTGTGGCGGGGAAGTGCAAACGTACACGTTTTCGGCCGAAAACGCGTTTTCCGGCGAAAACGCACACCACGGCTCTTTCTGAGAAAAAGCAAGCACGGAGGACGAGAACCGCTTTTGCCCTGCGTAGCGTTCCGGGCAGCGGGTAGAACCAGGCAGAGAATTCCCGGCTAGCAGCTTCCCTGTGGCGGGGAAGTGGAAACGTACACGTTTTCGGCCGAAAACGCGTTTTCCGGCGAAAACGCACACCACGGCTCTTTCTGAGAAAAAGCAAGCACGGAGGACGAGAACCGCTTTTGCCCTGCGTAGCGTTCCGGGCAGCGGGTAGAACCAGGCAGAGAATTCCCGGCTAGCAGCTTCCCTGTGGCGGGGAAGTGCAAACGTACACGTTTTCGGCCGAAAACGCGTTTTCCGGCGAAAACGCACACCACGGCTCTTTCTGAGAAAAAGCAAGCACGGAGGACGAGAACCGCTTTTGCCCTGCGTAGCGTTCCGGGCAGCGGGTAGAACCAGGCAGAGAATTCCCGGCTAGCAGCTTCCCTGTGGCGGGGAAGTGCAAACGTACACGTTTTCGGCCGAAAACGCGTTTTCTGGCGAAAACGCACACCACGGCTCTTTCTGAGAAAAAGCAAGCACGGAGGACGAGAACCGCTTTTGCCCTGCGTAGCGTTCCGGGCAGCGTGTAGAACCAGGCAGAGAATTCCCGGCTAGCCGCTTCCCTGTGGCGGGGAAGTGGAAACGTACACGTTTTCGGCCGAAAACGCGTTTTCCGGCGAAAACGCACACCACGGCTCTTTCTGAGAAAAAGCAAGCACGGAGGACGAGAACCGCTTTTGCCCTGCGTAGCGTTCCGGGCAGCGGGTAGAACCAGGCAGAGAATTCCCGGCTAGCAGCTTCCCTGTGGCGGGGAAGTGCAAACGTACACGTTTTCGGCCGAAAACGCGTTTTCCGGCGAAAACGCACACCACGGCTCTTTCTGAGAAAAAGCAAGCACGGAGGACGAGAACCGCTTTTGCCCTGCGTAGCGTTCCGGGCAGCGGGTAGAACCAGGCAGAGAATTCCCGGCTAGCAGCTTCCCTGTGGCGGGGAAGTGGAAACGTACACGTTTTCGGCCGAAAATGCGTTTTCCGGCGAAAACGCACACCACGGCTCTTTCTGAGAAAAAGCAAGCACGGAGGACGAGAACCGCTTTTGCCCTGCGTAGCGTTCCGGGCAGCGGGTAGAACCAGGCAGAGAATTCCCGGCTAGCAGCTTCCCTGTGGCGGGGAAGTGCAAACGTACACGTTTTCGGCCGAAAACGCGTTTTCCGGCGAAAACGCACACCACGGCTCTCACGGAGGACGAGAACCGCTTTTGCCCTGCGTAGCGTTCCGGGCAGCGGGTAGAACCAGGCAGAGAATTCCCGGCTAGCAGCTTCCCTGTGGCGGGGAAGTGCAAACGTACACGTTTTCGGCCGAAAACGCGTTTTCCGGCGAAAACGCACACCACGGCTCATTCTGAGAAAAAGCAAGCACGGAGGACCAGAACCGCTTTTGCCCTGCGTAGCGTTCCGGGCAGCGGGTAGAACCAGGCAGAGAATTCCCGGCTAGCAGCTTCCCTGTGGCGGGGAAGTGCAAACGTACACGTTTTCGGCCAAAAACGCGTTTTCCGGCCAAAACGCACACCACGGCTCTTTCTGAGAAAAAGCAAGCACGGAGGACGAGAACCGCTTTTGCCCTGCGTAGCGTTCCGGGCAGCGGGTAGAACCAGGCAGAGAATTCCCGGCTAGCAGCTTCCCTGTGGCGGGGAAGTGCAAACGTAGACGTTTTCGGCCGAAAACGCGTTTTCCGGCGAAAACGCACACCACGGCTCTTTCTGAGAAAAAGCAAGCACGGAGGACGAGAACCGCTTTTGCCCTGCGTAGCGTTCCGGGCAGCGGGTAGAACCAGGCAGAGAATTCCCGGCTAGCAGCTTCCCTGTGGCGGGGAAGTGCAAACGTACACGTTTTCGGCCGAAAACGCGTTTTCCGGCGAAAACGCACACCACGGCTCTTTCTGAGAAAAAGCAAGCACGGAGGACGAGAACCGCTTTTGCCCTGCGTAGCGTTCCGGGCAGCGGGTAGAACCAGGCAGAGAATTCCCGGCTAGCAGCTTCCCTGTGGCGGGGAAGTGCAAACGTACACGTTTTCGGCCGAAAACGCGTTTTCCGGCGAAAACGCACACCACGGCTCTTTCTGAGAAAAAGCAAGCACGGAGGACGAGAACCGCTTTTGCCCTGCGTAGCGTTCCGGGCAGCGGGTAGAACCAGGCAGAGAATTCCCGGCTAGCAGCTTCCCTGTGGCGGGGAAGTTGAAACGTACACGTTTTCGGCCGAAAACGCGTTTTCCGGCGAAATCGCACACCACGGCTCTTTCTGAGAAAAAGCAAGCACGGAGGACGAGAACCGCTTTTGCCCTGCGTAGCGTTCCGGGCAGCGGGTAGAACCAGGCAGAGAATTCCCGGCTAGCTGCTTCCCTGTGGCGGGGAAGTTGAAACGTACACGTTTTCGGCCGAAAACGCGTTTTCCGGCGAAATCGAACACCACGGCTCTTTCTGAGAAAAAGCAAGCACGGAGGACGAGAACCGCTTTTGCCCTGCGTAGCGTTCCGGGCAGCGGGTAGAACCAGGCAGAGAATTCCCGGCTAGCAGCTTCCCTGTGGCGGGGAAGTGCAAACGTACACGTTTTCGGCCGAAAACGCGTTTTCCGGCAAAAACGCACACCACGGCTCTTTCTGAGAAAAAGCAAGCACGGAGGACGAGAACCGCTTTTGCCCTGCGTAGCGTTCCGGGCAGCGGGTAGAACCAGGCAGAGAATTCCCGGCTAGCAGCTTCCCTGTGGCGGGGAAGTGCAAACGTACACGTTTTCGGCCGAAAACGCGTTTTCCGGCGAAAACGCACACCACGGCTCTTTCTGAGAAAAAGCAAGCACGGAGGACGAGAACCGCTTTTGCCCTGCGTAGCGTTCCGGGCAGCGGGTAGAACCAGGCAGAGAATTCCCGGCTAGCAGCTTCCCTGTGGCGGGGAAGTGCAAACGTACACGTTTTCGGCCGAAAACGCGTTTTCCGGCGAAAACGCACACCACGGCTCTTTCTGAGAAAAAGCAAGCACGGAGGACGAGAACCGCTTTTGCCCTGCGTAGCGTTCCGGGCAGCGGGTAGAACCAGGCAGAGAATTCCCGGCTAGCAGCTTCCCTGTGGCGGGGAAGTTGAAACGTACACGTTTTCGGCCGAAAACGCGTTTTCCGGCGAAAACGCACACCACGGCTCTTTCTGAGAAAAAGCAAGCACGGAGGACGAGAACCGCTTTTGCCCTGCGTAGCGTTCCGGGCAGCGGGTAGAACCAGGCAGAGAATTCCCGGCTAGCAGCTTCCCTGTGGCGGGGAAGTTGAAACGTACACGTTTTCGGCCGAAAACGCGTTTTCCGGCGAAATCGAACACCACGGCTCTTTCTGAGAAAAAGCAAGCACGGAGGACGAGAACCGCTTTTGCCCTGCGTAGCGTTCCGGGCAGCGGGTAGAACCAGGCAGAGAATTCCCGGCTAGCAGCTTCCCTGTGGCGGGGAAGTGCAAACGTACACGTTTTCGGCCGAAAACGCGTTTTCCGGCAAAAACGCACACCACGGCTCTTTCTGAGAAAAAGCAAGCACGGAGGACGAGAACCGCTTTTGCCCTGCGTAGCGTTCCGGGCAGCGGGTAGAACCAGGCAGAGAATTCCCGGCTAGCAGCTTCCCTGTGGCGGGGAAGTGCAAACGTACACGTTTTTGGCCGAAAACGCGTTTTCCGGCGAAAACGCACACCACGGCTCTTTCTGAGAAAAAGCAAGCACGGAGGACGAGAACCGCTTTTGCCCTGCGTAGCGTTCCGGGCAGCGGGTAGAACCAGGCAGAGAATTCCCGGCTAGCAGCTTCCCTGTGGCGGGGAAGTGCAAACGTACACGTTTTCGGCCGAAAACGCGTTTTCCGGCGAAAACGCACACCACGGCTCTTTCTGAGAAAAAGCAAGCACGGAGGACGAGAACCGCTTTTGCCCTGCGTAGCGTTCCGGGCAGCGGGTAGAACCAGGCAGAGAATTCCCGGCTAGCAGCTTCCCTGTGGCGGGGAAGTGCAAACGTACACGTTTTCGGCCGAAAACGCGTTTTCCGGCGAAAACGCACACCACGGCTCTTTCTGAGAAAAAGCAAGCACGGAGGACGAGAACCGCTTTTGCCCTGCGTAGCGTTCCGGGCAGCGGGTAGAACCAGGCAGAGAATTCCCGGCTAGCAGCTTCCCTGTGGCGGGGAAGTGCAAACGTACACGTTTTCGGCCGAAAACGCATTTTCCGGCGAAAACGCACACCACGGCTCTTTCTGAGAAAAAGCAAGCACGGAGGACGAGAACCGCTTTTGCCCTGCGTAGCGTTCCGGGCAGCGGGTAGAACCAGGCAGAGAATTCCCGGCTAGCAGCTTCCCTGTGGCGGGGAAGTGCAAACGTAGACGTTTTCGGCCGAAAACGCGTTTTCCGGCGAAAACGCACACCACGGCTCTTTCTGAGAAAAAGCAAGCACGGAGGACGAGAACCGCTTTTGCCCTGCGTAGCGTTCCGGGCAGCGGGTAGAACCAGGCAGAGAATTCCCGGCTAGCAGCTTCCCTGTGGCGGGGAAGTGCAAACGTACACGTTTTCGGCCGAAAACGCGTTTTCCGGCGAAATCGCACACCACGGCTCTTTCTGAGAAAAAGCAAGCACGGAGGACGAGAACGGCTTTTGCCTTGCGTAGCGTTCCGGGCAGCGGGTAGAACCAGGCAGAGAATTCCCGGCTAGCAGCTTCCCTGTGGCGGGGAAGTGCAAACGTAGACGTTTTCGGCCGAAAACGCGTTTTCCGGCGAAAACGCACACCACGGCTCTTTCTGAGAAAAAGCAAGCACGGAGGACGAGAACCGCTTTTGCCCTGCGTAGCGTTCCGGGCAGCGGGTAGAACCAGGCAGAGAATTCCCGGCTAGCAGCTTCCCTGTGGCGGGGAAGTTGAAACGTACACGTTTTCGGCCGAAAACGCGTTTTCCGGCGAAAACGCACACCACGGCTCTTTCTGAGAAAAAGCAAGCACGGAGGACGAGAAGCGCTTTTGCAGTGCGTAGCGTTCCGGGCAGCGGGTAGAACCAGGCAGAGAATTCCCGGCTAGCAGCTTCCCTGTGGCGGGGAAGTGCAAACGTACACGTTTTCGGCCGAAAACGCGTTTTCCGGCGAAAACGCACACCACGGCTCTTTCTGAGAAAAAGCAAGCACGGAGGACGAGAACCGCTTTTGCCCTGCGTAGCGTTCCGGGCAGCGGGTAGAACCAGGCAGAGAATTCCCGGCTAGCGGCTTCCCTGTGGCGGGGAAGTGCAAACGTACACGTTTTCGGCCGAAAACGCGTTTTCCGGCGAAAACGCACACCACGGCTCTTTCTGAGAAAAAGCAAGCACGGAGGACGAGAACCGCTTTTGCCCTGCGTAGCGTTCCGGGCAGCGGGTAGAACCAGGCAGAGAATTCCCGGCTAGCAGCTTCCCTGTGGCGGGGAAGTGCAAACGTACACGTTTTCGGCCGAAAACGCGTTTTCCGGCGAAAACGCACACCACGGCTCTTTCTGAGAAAAAGCAAGCACGGAGGACGAGAACCGCTTTTGCCCTGCGTAGCGTTCCGGGCAGCGGGTAGAACCAGGCAGAGAATTCCCGGCTAGCGGCTTCCCTGTGGCGGGGAAGTGCAAACGTACACGTTTTCGGCCGAAAACGCGTTTTCCGGCGAAAACGCACACCACGGCTCTTTCTGAGAAAAAGCAAGCACGGAGGACGAGAACCGCTTTTGCCCTGCGTAGCGTTCCGGGCAGCGGGTAGAACCAGGCAGAGAATTCCCGGCTAGCAGCTTCCCTGTGGCGGGGAAGTGCAAACGTACACGTTTTCGGCCGAAAACGCGTTTTCCGGCGAAAACGCACACCACGGCTCTTTCTGAGAAAAAGCAAGCACGGAGGACGAGAACCGCTTTTGCCCTGCGTAGCGTTCCGGGCAGCGGGTAGAACCAGGCAGAGAATTCCCGGCTAGCAGCTTCCCTGTGGCGGGGAAGTGCAAACGTACACGTTTTCGGCCGAAAACGCGTTTTCCGGCGAAAACGCACAGCACGGCTCTTTCTGAGAAAAAGCAAGCACGGAGGGCGAGAACCGCTTTTGCCCTGCGTAGCGTTCCGGGCAGCGGGTAGAACCAGGCAGAGAATTCCCGGCTAGCAGCTTCCCTGTGGCGGGGAAGTGCAAACGTACACGTTTTCGGCCGAAAACGCGTTTTCCGGCGAAAACGCACACCACGGCTCTTTCTGAGAAAAAGCAAGCACGGAGGACGAGAACCGCTTTTGCCCTGCGTAGCGTTCCGGGCAGCGGGTAGAACCAGGCAGAGAATTCCCGGCTAGCAGCTTCCCTGTGGCGGGGAAGTGCAAACGTACACGTTTTCGGCCGAAAACGCGTTTTCCGGCGAAAACGCACACCACGGCTCTTTCTGAGAAAAAGCAAGCACGGAGGACGAGAACCGCTTTTGCCCTGCGTAGCGTTCCGGGCAGCGGGTAGAACCAGGCAGAGAATTCCCGGCTAGCAGCTTCCCTGTGGCGGGGAAGTGCAAACGTACACGTTTTCGGCCGAAAACGCGTTTTCCGGCGAAAAGGCACACCACGGCTCTTTCTGAGAAAAAGCAAGCACGGAGGACGAGAATCGCTTTTGCCCTGCGTAGCGTTCCGGGCAGCGGGTAGAACCAGGCAGAGAATTCCCGGCTAGCAGCTTCCCTGTGGCGGGGAAGTGCAAACGTACACGTTTTCGGCCGAAAACGCGTTTTCCGGCGAAAACGCACACCACGGCTCTTTCTGAGAAAAAGCAAGCACGGAGGACGAGAACCGCTTTTGCCCTGCGTAGCGTTCCGGGCAGCGGGTAGAACCAGGCAGAGAATTCCCGGCTAGCAGCTTCCCTGTGGCGGGGAAGTGCAAACGTACACGTTTTCGGCCGAAAACGCGTTTTCCGGCGAAAAGGCACACCACGGCTCTTTCTGAGAAAAAGCAAGCACGGAGGACGAGAACCGCTTTTGCCCTGCGTAGCGTTCCGGGCAGCGGGTAGAACCAGGCAGAGAATTCCCGGCTAGCAGCTTCCCTGTGGCGGGGAAGTGCAAACGTACACGTTTTCGGCCGAAAACGCGTTTTCCGGCGAAAACGCACACCACGGCTCTTTCTGAGAAAAAGCAAGCACGGAGGACGAGAACCGCTTTTGCCCTGCGTAGCGTTCCGGGCAGCGGGTAGAACCAGGCAGAGAATTCCCGGCTAGCAGCTTCCCTGTGGCGGGGAAGTGCAAACGTACACGTTTTCGGCCGAAAACGCGTTTTCCGGCGAAAACGCACACCACGGCTCTTTCTGAGAAAAAGCAAGCACGGAGGACGAGAACCGCTTTTGCCCTGCGTAGCGTTCCGGGCAGCGGGTAGAACCAGGCAGAGAATTCCCGGCTAGCAGCTTCCCTGTGGCGGGGAAGTGCAAACGTACACGTTTTCGGCCGAAAACGCGTTTTCCGGCGAAAACGCACACCACGGCTCTTTCTGAGAAAAAGCAAGCACGGAGGACGAGAACCGCTTTTGCCCTGCGTAGCGTTCCGGGCAGCGGGTAGAACCAGGCAGAGAATTCCCGGCTAGCAGCTTCCCTGTGGCGGGGAAGTGCAAACGTACACGTTTTCAGCCGAAAACGCGTTTTCCGGCGAAAACGCACACCACGGCTCTTTCTGAGAAAAAGCAAGCACGGAGGACGAGAACCGCTTTTTCCCTACGTAGCGTTCCGGGCAGCGGGTAGAACCAGGCAGAGAATTCCCGGCTAGCAGCTTCCCTGTGGCGGGGAAGTGCAAACGTAGACGTTTTCGGCCGAAAACGCGTTTTCCGGCGAAAACGCACAGCACGGCTCTTTCTGAGAAAAAGCAAGCACGGAGGACGAGAACCGCTTTTGCCCTGCGTAGCGTTCCGGGCAGCGGGTAGAACCAGGCAGAGAATTCCCGGCTAGCAGCTTCCCTGTGGCGGGGAAGTGCAAACGTACACGTTTTCGGCCGAAAACGCGTTTTCCGGCGAAAACGCACACCACGGCTCTTTCTGAGAAAAAGCAAGCACGGAGGACGAGAACCGCTTTTGCCCTGCGTAGCGTTCCGGGCAGCGGGTAGAACCAGGCAGAGAATTCCCGGCTAGCAGCTTCCCTGTGGCGGGGAAGTGCAAACGTACACGTTTTCGGCCGAAAACGCGTTTTCCGGCGAAAAGGCACACCACGGCTCTTTCTGAGAAAAAGCAAGCACGGAGGACGAGAACCGCTTTTGCCCTGCGTAGCGTTCCGGGCAGCGGGTAGAACCAGGCAGAGAATTCCCGGCTAGCAGCTTCCCTGTGCCGGGGAAGTTGAAACGTACACGTTTTTGGCCGAAAACGCGTTTTCCGGCGAAAACGCACACCACGGCTCTTTCTGAGAAAAAGCAAGCACGGAGGACGAGAACCGCTTTTGCCCTGCGTAGCGTTCCGGGCAGCGGGTAGAACCAGGCAGAGAATTCCCGGCTAGCAGCTTCCCTGTGGCGGGGAAGTGCAAACGTACACGTTTTCGGCCGAAAACGCGTTTTCCGGCGAAAACGCACACCACGGCTCTTTCTGAGAAAAAGCAAGCACGGAGGACGAGAACCGCTTTTGCCCTGCGTAGCGTTCCGGGCAGCGGGTAGAACCAGGCAGAGAATTCCCGGCTAGCAGCTTCCCTGTGGCGGGGAAGTGCAAACGTACACGTTTTTGGCCGAAAACGCGTTTTCCGGCGAAAACGCACACCACGGCTCTTTCTGAGAAAAAGCAAGCACGGAGGACGAGAACCGCTTTTGCCCTGCGTAGCGTTCCGGGCAGCGGGTAGAACCAGGCAGAGAATTCCCGGCTAGCAGCTTCCCTGTGGCGGGGAAGTGCAAACGTAGACGTTTTCGGCCGAAAACGCGTTTTCCGGCGAAAACGCACACCACGGCTCTTTCTGAGAAAAAGCAAGCACGGAGGACGAGAACCGCTTTTGCCCTGCGTAGCGTTCCGGGCAGCGGGTAGAACCAGGCAGAGAATTCCCGGCTAGCAGCTTCCCTGTGGCGGGGAAGTGCAAACGTACACGTTTTCGGCCGAAAACGCGTTTTCCGGCGAAAAGGCACACCACGGCTCTTTCTGAGAAAAAGCAAGCACGGAGGACGAGAACCGCTTTTGCCCTGCGTAGCGTTCCGGGCAGCGGGTAGAACCAGGCAGAGAATTCCCGGCTAGCAGCTTCCCTGTGGCGGGGAAGTTGAAACGTACACGTTTTTGGCCGAAAACGCGTTTTCCGGCGAAAACGCACACCACGGCTCTTTCTGAGAAAAAGCAAGCACGGAGGACGAGAAGCGCTTTTGCAGTGCGTAGCGTTCCGGGCAGCGGGTAGAACCAGGCAGAGAATTCCCGGCTAGCAGCTTCCCTGTGGCGGGGAAGTGCAAACGTACACGTTTTCGGCCGAAAACGCGTTTTCCTGCGAAAACGCACACCACGGCTCTTTCTGAGAAAAAGCAAGCACGGAGGACGAGAACCGCTTTTGCCCTGCGTAGCGTTCCGGGCAGCGGGTAGAACCAGGCAGAGAATTCCCGGCTAGCAGCTTCCCTGTGGCGGGGAAGTGCAAACGTACACGTTTTCGGCCGAAAACGCGTTTTCCGGCGAAAACGCACACCACGGCTCTTTCTGAGAAAAAGCAAGCACGGAGGACGAGAACCGCTTTTGCCCTGCGTAGCGTTCCGGGCAGCGGGTAGAACCAGGCAGAGAATTCCCGGCTAGCAGCTTCCCTGTGGCGGGGAAGTGCAAACGTACACGTTTTCGGCCGAAAACGCGTTTTCCGGCGAAAAGGCACACCACGGCTCTTTCTGAGAAAAAGCAAGCACGGAGGACGAGAACCGCTTTTGCCCTGCGTAGCGTTCCGGGCAGCGGGTAGAACCAGGCAGAGAATTCCCGGCTAGCAGCTTCCCTGTGGCGGGGAAGTTGAAACGTACACGTTTTTGGCCGAAAACGCTTTTTCCGGCGAAAACGCACACCACGGCTCTTTCTGAGAAAAAGCAAGCACGGAGGACGAGAAGCGCTTTTGCAGTGCGTAGCGTTCCGGGCAGCGGGTAGAACCAGGCAGAGAATTCCCGGCTAGCAGCTTCCCTGTGGCGGGGAAGTGCAAACGTACACGTTTTCGGCCGAAAACGCGTTTTCCTGCGAAAACGCACACCACGGCTCTTTCTGAGAAAAAGCAAGCACGGAGGACGAGAACCGCTTTTGCCCTGCGTAGCGTTCCGGGCAGCGGGTAGAACCAGGCAGAGAATTCCCGGCTAGCAGCTTCCCTGTGGCGGGGAAGTGCAAACGTACACGTTTTCGGCCGAAAACGCGTTTTCCGGCGAAAACGCACACCACGGCTCTTTCTGAGAAAAAGCAAGCACGGAGGACGAGAACCGCTTTTGCCCTGCGTAGCGTTCCGGGCAGCGGGTAGAACCAGGCAGAGAATTCCCGGCTAGCAGCTTCCCTGTGGCGGGGAAGTGCAAACGTACACGTTTTCGGCCGAAAACGCGTTTTCCAGCGAAAACGCACACCACGGCTCTTTCTGAGAAAAAGCAAGCACGGAGGACGAGAACCGCTTTTGCCCTGCGTAGCGTTCCGGGCAGCGGGTAGAACCAGGCAGAGAATTCCCGGCTAGCAGCTTCCCTGTGGCGGGGAAGTGCAAACGTACACGTTTTCGGCCGAAAACGCGTTTTCCGGCGAAAACGCACACCACGGCTCTTTCTGAGAAAAAGCAAGCACGGAGGACGAGAACCGCTTTTGCCCTGCGTAGCGTTCCGGGCAGCGGGTAGAACCAGGCAGAGAATTCCCGGCTAGCGGCTTCCCTGTGGCGGGGAAGTGCAAACGTACACGTTTTCGGCCGAAAACGCGTTTTCCGGCGAAAAGGCACACCACGGCTCTTTCTGAGAAAAAGCAAGCACGGAGGACGAGAACCGCTTTTGCAGTGCGTAGCGTTCCGGGCAGCGGGTAGAACCAGGCAGAGAATTCCCGGCTAGCAGCTTCCCTGTGGCGGGGAAGTGCAAACGTACACGTTTTCGGCCGAAAACGCGTTTTCCGGCGAAAACGCACACCACGGCTCTTTCTGAGAAAAAGCAAGCACGGAGGACGAGAACCGCTTTTGCCCTGCGTAGCGTTCCGGGCAGCGGGTAGAACCAGGCAGAGAATTCCCGGCTAGCAGCTTCCCTGTGGCGGGGAAGTGCAAACGTACACGTTTTCGGCCTAAAACGCGTTTTCCTGCGAAAACGCACACCACGGCTCTTTCTGAGAAAAAGCAAGCACGGAGGACGAGAACCGCTTTTGCCCTGCGTAGCGTTCCGGGCAGCGGGTAGAACCAGGCAGAGAATTCCCGGCTAGCAGCTTCCCTGTGGCGGGGAAGTGCAAACGTAGACGTTTTCGGCCGAAAACGCGTTTTCCGGCGAAAACGCACACCACGGCTCTTTCTGAGAAAAAGCAAGCACGGAGGACGAGAACCGCTTTTGCCCTGCGTAGCGTTCCGGGCAGCGGGTAGAACCAGGCAGAGAATTCCCGGCTAGCAGCTTCCCTGTGGCGGGGAAGTGCAAACGTACACGTTTTCGGCCGAAAACGCGTTTTCCGGCGAAAACGCACACCACGGCTCTTTCTGAGAAAAAGCAAGCACGGAGGACGAGAACCGCTTTTGCAGTGCGTAGCGTTCCGGGCAGCGGGTAGAACCAGGCAGAGAATTCCCGGCTAGCAGCTTCCCTGTGGCGGGGAAGTGCAAACGTACACGTTTTCGGCCGAAAACGCGTTTTCCGGCGAAAACGCACACCACGGCTCTTTCTGAGAAAAAGCAAGCACGGAGGACGAGAACCGCTTTTGCCCTGCGTAGCGTTCCGGGCAGCGGGTAGAACCAGGCAGAGAATTCCCGGCTAGCAGCTTCCCTGTGGCGGGGAAGTGCAAACGTACACGTTTTCGGCCGAAAACGCGTTTTCCGGCGAAAACGCACACCACGGCTCTTTCTGAGAAAAAGCAAGCACGGAGGAGGAGAACCGCTTTTGCCCTGCGTAGCGTTCCGGGCAGCGGGTAGAACCAGGCAGAGAATTCCCGGCTAGCAGCTTCCCTGTGGCGGGGAAGTTGAAACGTACACGTTTTCCGGCGAAATCGCACACCACGGCTCTTTCTGAGAAAAAGCAAGCACGGAGGACGAGAACCGCTTTTGCCCTGCGTAGCGTTCCGGGCAGCGGGTAGAACCAGGCAGAGAATTCCCGGCTAGCAGCTTCCCTGTGGCGGGGAAGTGCAAACGTACACGTTTTCGGCCGAAAACGCGTTTTCCGGCCAAAACGCACACCACGGCTCTTTCTGAGAGAAAGCAAGCACGGAGGACGAGAACCGCTTTTGCCCTGCGTAGCGTTCCGGGCAGCGGGTAGAACCAGGCAGAGAATTCCCGGCTAGCAGCTTCCCTGTGGCGGGGAAGTGCAAACGTACACGTTTTCGGCCGAAAACGCGTTTTCCGGCGAAAACGCACACCACGGCTCATTCTGAGAAAAAGCAAGCACGGAGGACCAGAACCGCTTTTGCCCTGCGTAGCGTTCCGGGCAGCGGGTAGAACCAGGCAGAGAATTCCCGGCTAGCAGCTTCCCTGTGGCGGGGAAGTGCAAACGTACACGTTTTCGGCCGAAAACGCGTTTTCCGGCCAAAACGCACACCACGGCTCTTTCTGAGAAAAAGCAAGCACGGAGGACGAGAACCGCTTTTGCCCTGCGTAGCGTTCCGGGCAGCGGGTAGAACCAGGCAGAGAATTCCCGGCTAGCAGCTTCCCTGTGGCGGGGAAGTGCAAACGTAGACGTTTTCGGCCGAAAACGCGTTTTCCGGCGAAAACGCACACCACGGCTCTTTCTGAGAAAAAGCAAGCACGGAGGACGAGAACCGCTTTTGCCCTGCGTAGCGTTCCGGGCAGCGGGTAGAACCAGGCAGAGAATTCCCGGCTAGCAGCTTCCCTGTGGCGGGGAAGTGCAAACGTACACGTTTTCGGCCGAAAACGCGTTTTCCGGCGAAAACGCACACCACGGCTCTTTCTGAGAAAAAGCAAGCACGGAGGACGAGAACCGCTTTTGCCCTGCGTAGCGTTCCGGGCAGCGGGTAGAACCAGGCAGAGAATTCCCGGCTAGCAGCTTCCCTGTGGCGGGGAAGTTGAAACGTACACGTTTTCGGCCGAAAACGCGTTTTCCGGCGAAATCGCACACCACGGCTCTTTCTGAGAAAAAGCAAGCACGGAGGACGAGAACCGCTTTTGCCCTGCGTAGCGTTCCGGGCAGCGGGTAGAACCAGGCAGAGAATTCCCGGCTAGCTGCTTCCCTGTGGCGGGGAAGTTGAAACGTACACGTTTTCGGCCGAAAACGCGTTTTCCGGCGAAATCGAACACCACGGCTCTTTCTGAGAAAAAGCAAGCACGGAGGACGAGAACCGCTTTTGCCCTGCGTAGCGTTCCGGGCAGCGGGTAGAACCAGGCAGAGAATTCCCGGCTAGCAGCTTCCCTGTGGCGGGGAAGTGCAAACGTACACGTTTTCGGCCGAAAACGCGTTTTCCGGCAAAAACGCACACCACGGCTCTTTCTGAGAAAAAGGAAGCACGGAGGACGAGAACCGCTTTTGCCCTGCGTAGCGTTCCGGGCAGCGGGTAGAACCAGGCAGAGAATTCCCGGCTAGCAGCTTCCCTGTGGCGGGGAAGTGCAAACGTACACGTTTTCGGCCGAAAACGCGTTTTCCGGCGAAAACGCACACCACGGCTCTTTCAGAGAAAAAGCAAGCACGGAGGACGAGAACCGCTTTTGCCCTGCGTAGCGTTCCGGGCAGCGGGTAGAACCAGGCAGAGAATTCCCGGCTAGCAGCTTCCCTGTGGCGGGGAAGTTGAAACGTACACGTTTTCGGCCGAAAACGCGTTTTCCGGCGAAAACGCACACCACGGCTCTTTCTGAGAAAAAGCAAGCACGGAGGACGAGAACCGCTTTTGCCCTGCGTAGCGTTCCGGGCAGCGGGTAGAACCAGGCAGAGAATTCCCGGCTAGCTGCTTCCCTGTGGCGGGGAAGTGCAAACGTACACGTTTTCGGCCGAAAACGCGTTTTCCGGCGAAATCGCACACCACGGCTCTTTCTGAGAAAAAGCAAGCACGGAGGACGAGAACCGCTTTTGCCCTGCGTAGCGTTCCGGGCAGCGGGTAGAACCAGGCAGAGAATTCCCGGCTAGCAGCTTCCCTGTGGCGGGGAAGTGCAAACGTACACGTTTTCGGCCGAAAACGCGTTTTCCGGCGAAAACGCACACCACGGCTCTTTCTGAGAAAAAGCAAGCACGGAGGACGAGAACCGCTTTTGCCCTGCGTAGCGTTCCGGGCAGCGGGTAGAACCAGGCAGAGAATTCCCGGCTAGCAGCTTCCCTGTGGCGGGGAAGTGCAAACGTACACGTTTTCGGCCGAAAACGCGTTTTCCGGCGAAAACGCACACCACGGCTCTTTCTGAGAAAAAGCAAGCACGGAGGACGAGAACCGCTTTTGCCCTGCGTAGCGTTCCGGGCAGCGGGTAGAACCAGGCAGAGAATTCCCGGCTAGCAGCTTCCCTGTGGCGGGGAAGTGCAAACGTACACGTTTTCGGCCGAAAACGCGTTTTCCGGCGAAAACGCACACCACGGCTCTTTCTGAGAAAAAGCAAGCACGGAGGACGAGAACCGCTTTTGCCCTGCGTAGCGTTCCGGGCAGCGGGTAGAACCAGGCAGAGAATTCCCGGCTAGCAGCTTCCCTGTGGCGGGGAAGTGCAAACGTACACGTTTTCGGCCGAAAACGCGTTTTCCGGCGAAAACGCACACCACGGCTCTTTCTGAGAAAAAGCAAGCACGGAGGACGAGAACCGCTTTTGCCCTGCGTAGCGTTCCGGGCAGCGGGTAGAACCAGGCAGAGAATTCCCGGCTAGCAGCTTCCCTGTGGCGGGGAAGTGCAAACGTACACGTTTTCGGCCGAAAACGCGTTTTCCGGCGAAAACGCACACCACGGCTCTTTCTGAGAAAAAGCAAGCACGGAGGAGGAGAACCGCTTTTGCCCTGCGTAGCGTTCCGGGCAGCGGGTAGAACCAGGCAGAGAATTCCCGGCTAGCAGCTTCCCTGTGGCGGGGAAGTTGAAACGTACACGTTTTCCGGCGAAATCGCACACCACGGCTCTTTCTGAGAAAAAGCAAGCACGGAGGACGAGAACCGCTTTTGCCCTGCGTAGCGTTCCGGGCAGCGGGTAGAACCAGGCAGAGAATTCCCGGCTAGCAGCTTCCCTGTGGCGGGGAAGTGCAAACGTACACGTTTTCGGCCGAAAACGCGTTTTCCGGCCAAAACGCACACCACGGCTCTTTCTGAGAAAAAGCAAGCACGGAGGACCAGAACCGCTTTTGCCCTGCGTAGCGTTCCGGGCAGCGGGTAGAACCAGGCAGAGAATTCCCGGCTAGCAGCTTCCCTGTGGCGGGGAAGTGCAAACGTACACGTTTTCGGCCGAAAACGCGTTTTCCGGCGAAAACGCACACCACGGCTCTTTCTGAGAAAAAGCAAGCACGGAGGACGAGAACCGCTTTTGCCCTGCGTAGCGTTCCGGGCAGCGGGTAGAACCAGGCAGAGAATTCCCGGCTAGCAGCTTCCCTGTGGCGGGGAAGTGCAAACGTACACGTTTTCGGCCGAAAACGCGTTTTCCGGCGAAAACGCACACCACGGCTCTTTCTGAGAAAAAGCAAGCACGGAGGACGAGAACCGCTTTTGCCCTGCGTAGCGTTCCGGGCAGCGGGTAGAACCAGGCAGAGAATTCCCGGCTAGCAGCTTCCCTGTGGCGGGGAAGTGCAAACGTACACGTTTTCGGCCGAAAACGCGTTTTCCGGCGAAAACGCACACCACGGCTCTTTCTGAGAAAAAGCAAGCACGGAGGAAGAGAACCGCTTTTGCCCTGCGTAGCGTTCCGGGCAGCGGGTAGAACCAGGCAGAGAATTCCCGGCTAGCAGCTTCCCTGTGGCCGGGAAGTGCAAACGTACACGTTTTCGGCCGAAAACGCGTTTTCCGGCGAAAACGCACACCACGGCTCTTTCTGAGAAAAAGCAAGCACGGAGGACGAGAACCGCTTTTGCCTGCGTAGCGTTCCGGGCAGCGGGTAGAACCAGGCAGAGAATTCCCGGCTAGCAGCTTCCCTGTGGCGGGGAAGTGCAAACGTACACGTTTTCGGCCGAAAACGCGTTTTCCGGCGAAAACGCACACCACGGCTCTTTCTGAGAAAAAGCAAGCACGGAGGACGAGAACCGCTTTTGCCCTGCGTAGCGTTCCGGGCAGCGGGTAGAACCAGGCAGAGAATTCCCGGCTAGCTGCTTCCCTGTGGCGGGGAAGTTGAAACGTACACGTTTTCGGCCGAAACGCGTTTTCCGGCGAAATCGAACACCACGGCTCTTTCTGAGAAAAAGCAAGCACGGAGGACGAGAACCGCTTTTGCCCTGCGTAGCGTTCCGGGCAGCGGGTAGAACCAGGCAGAGAATTCCCGGCTAGCAGCTTCCCTGTGGCGGGGAAGTGCAAACGTACAAGTTTTCGGCCGAAAACGCGTTTTCCGGCGAAAACGCACACCACGGCTCTTTCTGAGAAAAAGCAAGCACGGAGGACGAGAACCGCTTTTGCCCTGCGTAGCGTTCCGGGCAGCGGGTAGAACCAGGCAGAGAATTCCCGGCTAGCAGCTTCCCTGTGGCGGGGAAGTGCAAACGTACACGTTTTCGGCCGAAAACGCGTTTTCCGGCGAAAACGCACACCACGGCTCTTTCTGAGAAAAAGCAAGCACGGAGGACGAGAACCGCTTTTGCCCTGCGTAGCGTTCCGGGCAGCGGGTAGAACCAGGCAGAGAATTCCCGGCTAGCAGCTTCCCTGTGGCGGGGAAGTGCAAACGTACACGTTTTCGGCCGAAAACGCGTTTTCCGGCGAAAACGCACACCACGGCCTCTTTCTGAGAAAAAGCAAGCACGGAGGACGAGAACCGCTTTTGCCCTGCGTAGCGTTCCGGGCAGCGGGTAGAACCAGGCAGAGAATTCCCGGCTAGCAGCTTCCCTGTGGCGGGGAAGTGCAAACGTACACGTTTTCGGCCGAAAACGCGTTTTCCGGCGAAAACGCACACCACGGCTCTTTCTGAGAAAAAGGAAGCACGGAGGACGAGAACCGCTTTTGCCCTGCGTAGCGTTCCGGGCAGCGGGTAGAACCAGGCAGAGAATTCCCGGCTAGCAGCTTCCCTGTGGCGGGGAAGTGCAAACGTACACGTTTTCGGCCGAAAACGCGTTTTCCGGCGAAAACGCACACCACGGCTCTTTCTGAGAAAAAGCAAGCACGGAGGACGAGAACCGCTTTTGCCCTGCGTAGCGTTCCGGGCAGCGGGTAGAACCAGGCAGAGAATTCCCGGCTAGCAGCTTCCCTGTGGCGGGGAAGTGCAAACGTACACGTTTTCGGCCGAAAACGCGTTTTCCCGGCGAAAACGCACAGCACGGCTCTTTCTGAGAAAAAGCAAGCACGGAGGACGAGAACCGCTTTTGCCCTAAGTAGCGTTCCGGGCAGCGGGTAGAACCAGGCAGAGAATTCCCGGCTAGCAGCTTCCCTGTGGCGGGGAAGTGCAAACGTACACGTTTCTGGCCGAAAACGCGTTTTCCGGCGAAAACGCACACCACGGCTCTTTCTGAGAAAAAGCAAGCACGGAGGACGAGAACCGCTTTTGCCCTGCGTAGCGTTCCGGGCAGCGGGTAGAACCAGGCAGAGAATTCCCGGCTAGCAGCTTCCCTGTGGCGGGGAAGTGCAAACGTACACGTTTTCGGCCGAAAACGCGTTTTCCGGCGAAAACGCACACCACGGCTCTTTCTGAGAAAAAGCAAGCACGGAGGACGAGAACGGCTTTTGCCTTGCGTAGCGTTCCGGGCAGCGGGTAGAACCAGGCAGAGAATTCCCGGCTAGCAGCTTCCCTGTGGCGGGGAAGTGCAAACGTACACGTTTTCGGCCGAAAACGCGTTTTCCGGCGAAAACGCACACCACGGCTCTTTCTGAGAAAAAGCAAGCACGGAGGACGAGAACCGCTTTTGCCCTGCGTAGCGTTCCGGGCAGCGGGTAGAACCAGGCAGAGAATTCCCGGCTAGCAGCTTCCCTGTGGCGGGGAAGTGCAAACGTACACGTTTTCGGCCGAAAACGCGTTTTCCGGCGAAATCGCACACCACGGCTCTTTCTGAGAAAAAGCAAGCACGGAGGACGAGAACCGCTTTTGCCCTGCATAGCGTTCCGGGCAGCGGGTAGAACCAGGCAGAGAATTCCCGGCTAGCAGCTTCCCTGTGGCGGGGAAGTGCAAACGTACACGTTTTCGGCCGAAAACGCGTTTTCCGGCGAAAACGCACACCACGGCTCTTTCTGAGAAAAGCAAGCACGGAGGACGAGAACCGCTTTTGCCCTGCGTAGCGTTCCGGGCAGCGGGTAGAACCAGGCAGAGAATTCCCGGCTAGCAGCTTCCCTGTGGCGGGGAAGTGCAAACGTACACGTTTTCGGCCGAAAACGCGTTTTCCGGCGAAAACGCACAGCACGGCTCTTACTGAGAAAAAGCAAGCACGGAGGACGAGAACCGCTTTTGCCCTAAGTAGCGTTCCGGGCAGCGGGTAGAACCAGGCAGAGAATTCCCGGCTAGCAGCTTCCCTGTGGCGGGGAAGTGCAAACGTACACGTTTTTGGCCGAAAACGCGTTTTCCGGCGAAAACGCACACCACGGCTCTTTCTGAGAAAAAGCAAGCACGGAGGACGAGAACCGCTTTTGCCCTGCGTAGCGTTCCGGGCAGCGGGTAGAACCAGGCAGAGAATTCCCGGCTAGCAGCTTCCCTGTGGCGGGGAAGTGCAAACGTACACGTTTTCGGCCGAAAACGCGTTTTCCGGCGAAAACGCACACCACGGCTCTTTCTGAGAAAAAGCAAGCACGGAGGACGAGAACCGCTTTTGCCCTGCGTAGCGTTCCGGGCAGCGGGTAGAACCAGGCAGAGAATTCCCGGCTAGCAGCTTCCCTGTGGCGGGGAAGTGCAAACGTACACGTTTTCGGCCGAAAACGCGTTTTCCGGCGAAAACGCACACCACGGCTCTTTCTGAGAAAAGCAAGCACGGAGGACGAGAACGGCTTTTGCCTTGCGTAGCGTTCCGGGCAGCGGGTAGAACCAGGCAGAGAATTCCCGGCTAGCAGCTTCCCTGTGGCGGGGAAGTGCAAACGTACACGTTTTCGGCCGAAAACGCGTTTTCCGGCGAAAACGCACACCACGGCTCTTTCTGAGAAAAAGCAAGCACGAGGACGAGAACCGCTTTTGCCCTGCGTAGCGTTCCGGGCAGCGGGTAGAACCAGGCAGAGAATTCCCGCTAGCAGCAGCTTCCCTGTGGCGGGGAAGTGCAAACGTACACGTTTTCGGCCGAAAACGCGTTTTCCGGCGAAAACGCACACCACGGCTCTTTCTGAGAAAAAGCAAGCACGGAGGACGAGAACCGCTTTTGCCCTGCGTAGCGTTCCGGGCAGCGGGTAGAACCAGGCAGAGAATTCCCGGCTAGCAGCTTCCCTGTGGCGGGGAAGTGCAAACGTACACGTTTTCGGCCGAAAACGCGTTTTCCGGCGAAATCGCACACCACGGCTCTTTCTGAGAAAAAGCAAGCACGGAGGACGAGAACCGCTTTTGCCCTGCGTAGCGTTCCGGGCAGCGGGTAGAACCAGGCAGAGAATTCCCGGCTAGCAGCTTCCCTGTGGCGGGGAAGTGCAAACGTACACGTTTTCGGCCGAAAACGCGTTTTCCGGCGAAAACGCACACCACGGCTCTTTCTGAGAAAAAGCAAGCACGGAGGACGAGAACCGCTTTTGCCCTGCGTAGCGTTCCGGGCAGCGGGTAGAACCAGGCAGAGAATTCCCGGCTAGCAGCTTCCCTGTGGCGGGGAAGTGCAAACGTACACGTTTTCGGCCGAAAACGCGTTTTCCGGCGAAAACGCACACCACGGCTCTTTCTGAGAAAAAGCAAGCACGGAGGACGAGAACCGCTTTTGCCCTGCGTAGCGTTCCGGGCAGCGGGTAGAACCAGGCAGAGAATTCCCGGCTAGCAGCTTCCCTGTGGCGGGGAAGTGCAAACGTACACGTTTTCGGCCGAAAACGCGTTTTCCGGCGAAAACGCACACCACGGCTCTTTCTGAGAAAAAGCAAGCACGGAGGACGAGAACCGCTTTTGCCCTGCGTAGCGTTCCGGGCAGCGGGTAGAACCAGGCAGAGAATTCCCGGCTAGCAGCTTCCCTGTGGCGGGGAAGTGCAAACGTACACGTTTTCGGCCGAAAACGCGTTTTCCGGCGAAAACGCACACCACGGCTCTTTCTGAGAAAAAGCAAGCACGGAGGACGAGAACCGCTTTTGCCCTGCGTAGCGTTCCGGGCAGCGGGTAGAACCAGGCAGAGAATTCCCGGCTAGCAGCTTCCCTGTGGCGGGGAAGTGCAAACGTACACGTTTTCGGCCGAAAACGCGTTTTCCGGCGAAAACGCACACCACGGCTCTTTCTGAGAAAAAGCAAGCACGGAGGACGAGAACCGCTTTTGCCCTGCGTAGCGTTCCGGGCAGCGGGTAGAACCAGGCAGAGAATTCCCGGCTAGCAGCTTCCCTGTGGCGGGGAAGTGCAAACGTACACGTTTTCGGCCGAAAACGCGTTTTCCGGCGAAAACGCACACCACGGCTCTTTCTGAGAAAAAGCAAGCACGGAGGACGAGAACCGCTTTTGCCCTGCGTAGCGTTCCGGGCAGCGGGTAGAACCAGGCAGAGAATTCCCGGCTAGCAGCTTCCCTGTGGCGGGGAAGTGCAAACGTACACGTTTTCGGCCGAAAACGCGTTTTCCGGCGAAAACGCACACCACGGCTCTTTCTGAGAAAAAGCAAGCACGGAGGACGAGAACCGCTTTTGCCCTGCGTAGCGTTCCGGGCAGCGGGTAGAACCAGGCAGAGAATTCCCGGCTAGCAGCTTCCCTGTGGCGGGGAAGTGCAAACGTACACGTTTTCGGCCGAAAACGCGTTTTCCGGCGAAAACGCACACCACGGCTCTTTCTGAGAAAAAGCAAGCACGGAGGACGAGAACCGCTTTTGCCCTGCGTAGCGTTCCGGGCAGCGGGTAGAACCAGGCAGAGAATTCCCGGCTAGCAGCTTCCCTGTGGCGGGGAAGTGCAAACGTACACGTTTTCGGCCGAAAACGCGTTTTCCGGCGAAAACGCACACCACGGCTCTTTCTGAGAAAAAGCAAGCACGGAGGACGAGAACCGCTTTTGCCCTGCGTAGCGTTCCGGGCAGCGGGTAGAACCAGGCAGAGAATTCCCGGCTAGCAGCTTCCCTGTGGCGGGGAAGTGCAAACGTACACGTTTTCGGCCGAAAACGCGTTTTCCGGCGAAAACGCACACCACGGCTCTTTCTGAGAAAAAGCAAGCACGGAGGACGAGAACCGCTTTTGCCCTGCGTAGCGTTCCGGGCAGCGGGTAGAACCAGGCAGAGAATTCCCGGCTAGCAGCTTCCCTGTGGCGGGGAAGTGCAAACGTACACGTTTTCGGCCGAAAACGCGTTTTCCGGCGAAAACGCACACCACGGCTCTTTCTGAGAAAAAGCAAGCACGGAGGACGAGAACCGCTTTTGCCCTGCGTAGCGTTCCGGGCAGCGGGTAGAACCAGGCAGAGAATTCCCGGCTAGCAGCTTCCCTGTGGCGGGGAAGTGCAAACGTACACGTTTTCGGCCGAAAACGCGTTTTCCGGCGAAAACGCACACCACGGCTCTTTCTGAGAAAAAGCAAGCACGGAGGACGAGAACCGCTTTTGCCCTGCGTAGCGTTCCGGGCAGCGGGTAGAACCAGGCAGAGAATTCCCGGCTAGCAGCTTCCCTGTGGCGGGGAAGTGCAAACGTACACGTTTTCGGCCGAAAACGCGTTTTCCGGCGAAAACGCACACCACGGCTCTTTCTGAGAAAAAGCAAGCACGGAGGACGAGAACCGCTTTTGCCCTGCGTAGCGTTCCGGGCAGCGGGTAGAACCAGGCAGAGAATTCCCGGCTAGCAGCTTCCCTGTGGCGGGGAAGTGCAAACGTACACGTTTTCGGCCGAAAACGCGTTTTCCGGCGAAAACGCACACCACGGCTCTTTCTGAGAAAAAGCAAGCACGGAGGACGAGAACCGCTTTTGCCCTGCGTAGCGTTCCGGGCAGCGGGTAGAACCAGGCAGAGAATTCCCGGCTAGCAGCTTCCCTGTGGCGGGGAAGTGCAAACGTACACGTTTTCGGCCGAAAACGCGTTTTCCGGCGAAAACGCACACCACGGCTCTTTCTGAGAAAAAGCAAGCACGGAGGACGAGAACCGCTTTTGCCCTGCGTAGCGTTCCGGGCAGCGGGTAGAACCAGGCAGAGAATTCCCGGCTAGCAGCTTCCCTGTGGCGGGGAAGTGCAAACGTACACGTTTTCGGCCGAAAACGCGTTTTCCGGCGAAAACGCACACCACGGCTCTTTCTGAGAAAAAGCAAGCACGGAGGACGAGAACCGCTTTTGCCCTGCGTAGCGTTCCGGGCAGCGGGTAGAACCAGGCAGAGAATTCCCGGCTAGCAGCTTCCCTGTGGCGGGGAAGTGCAAACGTACACGTTTTCGGCCGAAAACGCGTTTTCCGGCGAAAACGCACACCACGGCTCTTTCTGAGAAAAAGCAAGCACGGAGGACGAGAACCGCTTTTGCCCTGCGTAGCGTTCCGGGCAGCGGGTAGAACCAGGCAGAGAATTCCCGGCTAGCAGCTTCCCTGTGGCGGGGAAGTGCAAACGTACACGTTTTCGGCCGAAAACGCGTTTTCCGGCGAAAACGCACACCACGGCTCTTTCTGAGAAAAAGCAAGCACGGAGGACGAGAACCGCTTTTGCCCTGCGTAGCGTTCCGGGCAGCGGGTAGAACCAGGCAGAGAATTCCCGGCTAGCAGCTTCCCTGTGGCGGGGAAGTGCAAACGTACACGTTTTCGGCCGAAAACGCGTTTTCCGGCGAAAACGCACACCACGGCTCTTTCTGAGAAAAAGCAAGCACGGAGGACGAGAACCGCTTTTGCCCTGCGTAGCGTTCCGGGCAGCGGGTAGAACCAGGCAGAGAATTCCCGGCTAGCAGCTTCCCTGTGGCGGGGAAGTGCAAACGTACACGTTTTCGGCCGAAAACGCGTTTTCCGGCGAAAACGCACACCACGGCTCTTTCTGAGAAAAAGCAAGCACGGAGGACGAGAACCGCTTTTGCCCTGCGTAGCGTTCCGGGCAGCGGGTAGAACCAGGCAGAGAATTCCCGGCTAGCAGCTTCCCTGTGGCGGGGAAGTGCAAACGTACACGTTTTCGGCCGAAAACGCGTTTTCCGGCGAAAACGCACACCACGGCTCTTTCTGAGAAAAAGCAAGCACGGAGGACGAGAACCGCTTTTGCCCTGCGTAGCGTTCCGGGCAGCGGGTAGAACCAGGCAGAGAATTCCCGGCTAGCAGCTTCCCTGTGGCGGGGAAGTGCAAACGTACACGTTTTCGGCCGAAAACGCGTTTTCCGGCGAAAACGCACACCACGGCTCTTTCTGAGAAAAAGCAAGCACGGAGGACGAGAACCGCTTTTGCCCTGCGTAGCGTTCCGGGCAGCGGGTAGAACCAGGCAGAGAATTCCCGGCTAGCAGCTTCCCTGTGGCGGGGAAGTGCAAACGTACACGTTTTCGGCCGAAAACGCGTTTTCCGGCGAAAACGCACACCACGGCTCTTTCTGAGAAAAAGCAAGCACGGAGGACGAGAACCGCTTTTGCCCTGCGTAGCGTTCCGGGCAGCGGGTAGAACCAGGCAGAGAATTCCCGGCTAGCAGCTTCCCTGTGGCGGGGAAGTGCAAACGTACACGTTTTCGGCCGAAAACGCGTTTTCCGGCGAAAACGCACACCACGGCTCTTTCTGAGAAAAAGCAAGCACGGAGGACGAGAACCGCTTTTGCCCTGCGTAGCGTTCCGGGCAGCGGGTAGAACCAGGCAGAGAATTCCCGGCTAGCAGCTTCCCTGTGGCGGGGAAGTGCAAACGTACACGTTTTCGGCCGAAAACGCGTTTTCCGGCGAAAACGCACACCACGGCTCTTTCTGAGAAAAAGCAAGCACGGAGGACGAGAACCGCTTTTGCCCTGCGTAGCGTTCCGGGCAGCGGGTAGAACCAGGCAGAGAATTCCCGGCTAGCAGCTTCCCTGTGGCGGGGAAGTGCAAACGTACACGTTTTCGGCCGAAAACGCGTTTTCCGGCGAAAACGCACACCACGGCTCTTTCTGAGAAAAAGCAAGCACGGAGGACGAGAACCGCTTTTGCCCTGCGTAGCGTTCCGGGCAGCGGGTAGAACCAGGCAGAGAATTCCCGGCTAGCAGCTTCCCTGTGGCGGGGAAGTGCAAACGTACACGTTTTCGGCCGAAAACGCGTTTTCCGGCGAAAACGCACACCACGGCTCTTTCTGAGAAAAAGCAAGCACGGAGGACGAGAACCGCTTTTGCCCTGCGTAGCGTTCCGGGCAGCGGGTAGAACCAGGCAGAGAATTCCCGGCTAGCAGCTTCCCTGTGGCGGGGAAGTGCAAACGTACACGTTTTCGGCCGAAAACGCGTTTTCCGGCGAAAACGCACACCACGGCTCTTTCTGAGAAAAAGCAAGCACGGAGGACGAGAACCGCTTTTGCCCTGCGTAGCGTTCCGGGCAGCGGGTAGAACCAGGCAGAGAATTCCCGGCTAGCAGCTTCCCTGTGGCGGGGAAGTGCAAACGTACACGTTTTCGGCCGAAAACGCGTTTTCCGGCGAAAACGCACACCACGGCTCTTTCTGAGAAAAAGCAAGCACGGAGGACGAGAACCGCTTTTGCCCTGCGTAGCGTTCCGGGCAGCGGGTAGAACCAGGCAGAGAATTCCCGGCTAGCAGCTTCCCTGTGGCGGGGAAGTGCAAACGTACACGTTTTCGGCCGAAAACGCGTTTTCCGGCGAAAACGCACACCACGGCTCTTTCTGAGAAAAAGCAAGCACGGAGGACGAGAACCGCTTTTGCCCTGCGTAGCGTTCCGGGCAGCGGGTAGAACCAGGCAGAGAATTCCCGGCTAGCAGCTTCCCTGTGGCGGGGAAGTGCAAACGTACACGTTTTCGGCCGAAAACGCGTTTTCCGGCGAAAACGCACACCACGGCTCTTTCTGAGAAAAAGCAAGCACGGAGGACGAGAACCGCTTTTGCCCTGCGTAGCGTTCCGGGCAGCGGGTAGAACCAGGCAGAGAATTCCCGGCTAGCAGCTTCCCTGTGGCGGGGAAGTGCAAACGTACACGTTTTCGGCCGAAAACGCGTTTTCCGGCGAAAACGCACACCACGGCTCTTTCTGAGAAAAAGCAAGCACGGAGGACGAGAACCGCTTTTGCCCTGCGTAGCGTTCCGGGCAGCGGGTAGAACCAGGCAGAGAATTCCCGGCTAGCAGCTTCCCTGTGGCGGGGAAGTGCAAACGTACACGTTTTCGGCCGAAAACGCGTTTTCCGGCGAAAACGCACACCACGGCTCTTTCTGAGAAAAAGCAAGCACGGAGGACGAGAACCGCTTTTGCCCTGCGTAGCGTTCCGGGCAGCGGGTAGAACCAGGCAGAGAATTCCCGGCTAGCAGCTTCCCTGTGGCGGGGAAGTGCAAACGTACACGTTTTCGGC